>NW_017306824.1:667894-681198 GCF_000935625.1 Nanorana parkeri | reverse complement strand
AAAAAAAAAAAAGAAAGCCTGCAGATAGCAAAGAAGCTATTGCTTCCTGTGCTATCTGCCATCATTTCAGGGGGGTGCTCTCTCCCAGCCCCCCTAACCTCTCCTCCGTGGCTGGGGGGGGGGGGGGGCCCACCCCGGGGATGAGAGGGACACCTCCCTGAAAGTGCTTCTTTCAGGTTGGGATCCCTGGAAACCGCAGTACCCAGAGGAAACCCACGCAAGCACAGGGAGAACATGCAAACTCCTTGCAAATACTGACCTGGCCAGGATTTGAACCAGGGACCCCCAGTGCTGCAAGTCAGAAGCGCTAACCACTACGCCACTGTGCTGCCCTAGCCCTCGTTCACACCTGAACGTTTTGTAGCGCATTCTACGCTCGACGAACGCTCTGCAAAACGCTCAAAAATATAAATCCCATTGTATTCAATGGTCTCGTTCCCACCTTGGCGTATTTCCGCCCGTCCCTAACGCGCTACAAAACGGCCCACGCCTGAAAAGGTACAGGTACTACTTTGGGCCGTTTTGTTGCGCGTTTCCATTGGGATACAGCCAAGTAGCCTTCGGAAACGCGCGACAGTCGCGCAACTTTTTTACCGCGCATCGCGGTAAAAAAACGCGCGACAGACGCGCATATGCAATACGCCTAGGTGTGAACGAGGGCTTAGTATTATGATTGATTCTCACCTCTGCCCTCTATTGCTTCTAAAATGTATGCAGATTTCTGTACCATTATTGTCAACAGTACGTCATCTTGTGTTGTGTATATTTAAAGAATTCTGTTTACTATATTTTGGTGTTTCAGCCGGCATATATTCCTTACTAATACATGGTACCGAATAAGGCCCCTTTCAGACGGACAGTCTGATCAGGTCTGCCTGTCAGTTTCTCAGGCGGACCCGATCTGATGCCCAATGTAAGTCTATGGGCAGCTGGATCTAAATTGATGGGTGTCCATTTACATCCGGTTGCCCCCGGCTCCAGCCAGGTCCAGAAAGACAAACTTCCGTTTTGCCAGATCTGACCGTGCCAGATCGAGGTTTATCTGATGGCTGTACTGCCCCAGTCAGGAGGGGATCTGTGCACAAATATAAGGGGACTAATAAACACATGCTTCCTGCGTAAACCTATCTTTAGAAAATTAATGGACATGTCATTTCTGACCTGCTTCTGAAAAGTTTAAAAATCGGCCCTTTAGCTATTGTAGGAACACTGCTCTGCTACTAATAACATAGCTTGTACATGTCTGTGAAGGTTCTCATTCATCCAGGTCATGGTATATCTGTTAAAAAATAAGTCAAGGCAACTGGACTTGCTGTATTTCTTTTAAGACATTTCTTAATTGAGAAAAGCTATTCGGATGGCCAGCGAAACGTCTTCATGAAAAATACAGCAAGTCCAGTTGCCTTGATTTATTTTTTACAGATATAGCTTGTACAGTGTTACGTTCAACACATAGATGCAGCTGTAAAATATATCTGTTGTGATATATCACTCATGTGACTATATATTGACTGATCAGAAACTTTACTAGAGAATAGCAGAACATTTTATGCAAAGGCAAATGCATAAAATCAAGCTGCAAACAGGTTTCTGTGTTCAGGGAGATTGTAATAGAGCCTGACACATCACAAAACAAGGTAGAGTGTTTGCGAGCATGTTTTAACAGGGGTAGACTGATAGGGATTTTTTTAGATAGGTTTAATGCTTATAACAGTTTTCTGATTGTTCTGGGTGTTTGCTATTAAAGAACCCAATGCATCAGCATTCTAAGCAAAGAGCATTGCTGAAATACAAATAGAAACCCCCTAGCTTTGGTCACACTCCCTCCCTTTCGCTTACCTTCTATGCCAGAACTGAATAATGGCCCACATGACAATAGCTTTTCTCTCTGTATGGCTCATCCTAATGCTGGACCTGTTTTGTTTTGCTGATGCTTGTTGTTTGGCCTAAAGCTGCATTCACATTCTGTGACCTGGTCTACTTAACAAAGTGGAAAATATCAGGAGATAAAATGAGGCATCTGATGAGTTTTTTTTGGTAATTATTCAAATAAAATGTAGTGTTTTAGTGTACTACACTTTTAATGATAAAGGAAATTGGAAAAATAAATGAATTGTATAATTTCCAAGACACATTTCTGTACTAAGAAAATATGGAGACTGCAGTTTTCAATTTAAACACAGTGAGTAAAGGTGCCCATACACTGTACGATTCTCGTACGAGAATTGCGGGAAATCCCGCGATCGTACAAGAATCGTACAGTGTATGGAAGGCGTGCGACCGTAGCGGGGTGGGCTTTCGATGATCGCAAGTACGATCTGCCCGTCCAAGGTGGGCAGATCGTACGAGCTTTCAATAAGCATACGACCATCGCAAGACAAAAGTCTTGCGATGGTCATAAGGTGTATGGGCACCTTTATGGACCCCGAACACGCAGACAAAGTCAAAGTGAAGTCAGAACTGCTGATTGGCATACTTGTAACAGGTGCCTGTGAAAACCATGACAGTCAGACACCTTGTACTTTCAAAGGAAAGGTCAGCAAAGGCATATTTTGCTCAACAAACGCTTTGGATAGAGGTGGAAAGGATTAAACTTCTGTTGTTCTGGGTTTTTTTTTTCTTTTTACTGCTATCCGAGATTTACCCTCTACCAGATGGCAGCCTTGCAAATTTGGGAAACCGTTGCTTAATGCTGAAAAGCCCAAAAAGCATTCACAGATTCAGTAAAGTGCACATTACGAGGTCCATCCAGAATGACAAAAATGGAATCAGTTTTCCTGAAAGAAGCAGTGGCTAAAAGATAGACTCTCACAGCCTGAACCACATCCACACAATGGAGGGAAATGTTATTTTGGTGAACAGATGCCAGACAGAAGAACAATGTCCAAGTTTGGGTAAAAGGCAGAAACTACCTTAGGCAAGGAGACAGGCCTAGGCCTCAACACCAGCTTATTCTTGTGCTAAATATGAAAGGGTTCCTTGCAGTATAAGGTTGCTAGTTCAGACACTCGCGTTACAGAGGTAATGGCTACAATGAAAACTACCTTGTGGGTGAGAGTAGAGAAAGAAATGTCTCTAATGGGTTCAAATGGTGGTTTCTGAAGGACAGAGAGAGCTGGGTTTCACACATGTCCATAAAAACCAAAAAGACCCCCCTTTTTAAAGGACACAATGACAGATGTGGTGGTTTCCATTTAGAATTTCTGGACCTGAATAACGATATCGAGAACTTTTAGATCCAAGATGGGCAGATGCCCCCTTTGGGTTTGGGGACAGTGAACAGGTTGTATTGAAATCCCTAAAACAGTTCTGCCACCACATTGTAGTCCTGGGATAGCCCCATGTGCCTGAGATGAAAGCTGTCCAAGCATTTGCAAGGGCTAACTAACTCTCCCCCACTATGGAGAGTGGAGGAGGACCTTCATGCTGAGTTTTGTCTGCGGTTATGCCAGACCTTACAGTCTTTTTCTTAGGTTTCTTTAGCTGAGTAATATGGGTGCTCTTGCCATCAGTAGCATTATTTGTTTATTACAGGGATTTATATAGCGCCGGCAATTTACGCAGCGCTTGGTTGCACATTCACATCAGTCCCTGCCCTCAAGGAGCTTACAATCTAAGGTCCCCATCTCACATACAGGGCCAATTTAGACAGGAGCCAATTAACCTACCAGCATGTCTTTGGAGTGTGGGAGGAAACCGGAGTACCCGGAGGAAACTCATGCAGGCACAGGGAGAATATGCAAATTCCTAGCAGATAGTGACCTGGCCAGCATTCGAACCAGGGTCCCCCAGTGCTGCAAGGCAGAAGCGCTAACCAATACGCCACTGTGCTGCCCGCATTCTCAATAATATTATCAAGAGCCAGTCCAAAGAGACATTGTCCGTTGTAGGTCATGCTGATCAGATGCTTCTTGCACAAAACTTCGTTTCACAGTCCAGCACTTTAGCCAAAGTACCCTACGTATATATATATATATGCATCAGTGGTTAGATCTCTTTTAAGGGATTTTAAGCAATCAGACATAGTCTGACAAAGTGCAGTCACAGCCAGAATTGGGTAAAGGTCAGCACCCACCAGAGAGAACAGAACTCTAGAAAGGACTTCTAACGGCTTCTCAGTTACAGTATGTCCTTGAGAATATGAGAATATCCCCCACTGATATTCTAAAGCATATTAATGAGTAACAGCCGGATCCACAGTGGCAACGTACCACTTTTGGGCAAAATCCTCACCAAATGGATACAAGTCTAATAAGCGCTTGAGCAGAACAAATAATCAGGATGTTTGCAAACTTCAGAGAGAAACAGTTGGAAAAGCAGGAGCAAAGTAAAAGTCTTTGTGACCTTCAGAGTTTTAAATGACTGTCCTGTCCCTGAAGGTATTTGGCCTGTGAACCCTGTCCAACTCAAAGACAAACAGGGGGCTGATGAATCAAAGATTTGTCAGGCCACAGAAACAGATGATATGTTTAATGCAAACCAAAGACAACATTTCAGCAGAACAAACTTCTACCAACTGTGAAGCATAATGGTGAAAATATAGTTTGGGGTTGCTTTGATGCTTCAGGGCCTAGGCAGCATTAAGTCATCAAGTCAGCTATGAATTCTGCACCAACACCGAGTGTGCTTGATGTGAACTTTTGGTTCAGAAGAAGAAAAACAAAAGGCAGAAGTGACATTATAGCAAGAACCGCTGTAGCCTTCTCCCCAACTGTTCTACTTTAAAACAGAACTTTACTGTAACTGTTCTTACCTAACCTGCAAAAAAAAAAAATCTAAACCACTCCAGGCTTTTTCTGGCCACATGTGTGAGCTCTTGCTGCATCTATGAAGGCACATGAACACTGTAGCCAACCTGGATGTATTTTCAGACAGAACCACCAATTTGCTGCATCTGAGTACCAACCAGACGGCACCTATTGATAGTTGTAAACAACGAAAACATTTATGATGGTTATACTTGGTCAGCACAGGAGCCCTGTAATGTCTGCAGTATCATTTACCAAACATGAATTCATTTAATGTACGTATTTACAAGACACCAGATTTGCAACTTTATTAAAGGAGTATATTGCTGAAGTTTGAATTGTTTTAGAAAGGTTAAAGTGTCAGTAGTAAGCTTTCTTTAAAATGAGAATGGGAGAAATATAGTGAATTAGAGTTGAAGCTGTGACATAGGTACAGTTATTAGTTTTACCAGTATGGACCTGATTACTGAAAAGTGAAGTGAAATGAAGAGAACAAGGACCTGATTAATGAGGTGAAATGGACCTGTGTTCACTTCTATCACTTCAGACATCCAGTCATATGAAGAAGCTCCTTCTTTCCAATTCCCCTGTACACAATTGGATGTGTGAAATGAATAGAGATGAAATGTCCTGTGCTACATAGCATTTCAAATGTGACAGTGGATTTACAATTATGTTGTATACAATATATATACATATCTATACAGTATATACACAGTATCTCACAGAAGTGAGTACACCCCTCACATTTGTGAAAATATTGTATTATATAATTTCATGTGACGACACAGAAGAAATGACACTTTGCTACAATGTAAAGTAGTGAGTGTACAACTTGTATACCAGTGTACATTTGCTGTCCCCTCAAAATAACTCAACACACAGCCATTAATGTCTAAACCGCTGGCAACAAAAGTGAGTACACCCCTAAGTGAAAATTTCCAAATTGGGCCCAATTAGCCATTTTCCCTCCCTGGTGTCATGTGACTCGTTAGTGTTACAAAGTCTCAGGTGTGAATGGGGAGCAGGTGTGCTAAATTTGGTGTTATCGCACTACTCTCTCATACTGGTCACTGGAAGTTCAACATGGCACCTCTTGGCAAAGAACTCTCTGAGGATCTGAAAAAAAGAATTGTTGCTCTACATGAAGATGGCCTAGGCTATAAGAAGATTGCCAAGACCCTGAAACTGAGCTGCAGCACGGTGGCCAAAACCATACAGTGGTTTAACAGGACAGGTTCCACTCAGAACAGGCCTCGCCATGGTTGAACAAAGAAGTTGAGTGCACGTGCTCAGCGTCATATCCAGAGGTTGTCTTTGAGAAATAGACGTATAAGTGCTGCCAGCATTGCTGCAGAGGTTGAAGGGGTGGGGGGTCAGCCTGTCAGTGCTCAGACCATACACCGCACACTGCATCAAATTGGTCTACATGGCTGTCGTCCCAGAAGGAAGCCTCTTCTAAAGATGATGCACAAGAAAGCCCGCAATCAGTTTGCTGAAGACAAGCAGAGTAAGGACAGGATTACTGGAACCATGCCCTGTTGTCTGATGAGACCAAGATAAGCGTATTTAGTTCAGATGGTGTCAAGCGTGTGTGGCGGCAACCAGGTGAGGAGTACAAAGACAAGTGTGTCTTGCCTACAGTCAAGCATGGTGGTGGGAGTTTCATGGTCTGGGGCTGCATGAGTGCTGCCGGCACTAGGGAGCTACAGTTCATTGAGGGAACCATGAATGCCAACATGTACTGTGACATACTGAAGCAGAGCATGATCCCCTCCCTTCGGAGACTGGGCCACAGGGCAGTATTCCAACATGATAACGACCCCAAACACACCTCCAAGACGACCACTGCCTTGCTAAAGAAGCTGAGTGTAAAGGTGATAGACTGGCCAAGCATGTCTCCAGACCTAAACCCTATTGAGCATCTGTGGGGCATCCTCAAACGGAAGGTGGAGGAGTGCAAGATCTCTAACATCCACCAGCTCCGTGATGTCATCATGGAGGAGTGGAAGAGGACTCCAGTGGCAACCCGTGAGGCTCTGGTGAACTCCATGCCCAAGAGGGTTAAGGCAGTGCTGGAAAATAATGGTGGCCACACAAAATATTGACACTTTGGGCCCAATTTGGACATTTTTACTTAGGGGTGTATTCGCTTTTGTTGCCAGCGGTTTAGACATTAATGGCTGTGTGTTGACTTATTTTGAGGGAACAGCAAATGTACACTGACATACAAGCTGTACACTCACTACTTCACATTGTAGCAAAGTGTCATTTCTTCTGTGTCGTCACATGAAATGATATAATAAAATATTTATAAAAATGTGAGGGGTGTACTCACTTCTGTGAGATACTGTGTATATACAGTATATAACATATAAGTATATATCTGCAAAGTAAACATACCATACAAAATGTATTTGGATGCAGCGTGAATTGTAATTTTGGAATAATTCCAAAAACGTGGCTCATATTAATGAACATGTACATGGTGAAAAAACTGTCTATTTAAATTTGCTTCAATTGATGTATTTGTGCAATATGTATTGCTGAAGATGAAAGCAACTCTTTAAACAATAGTCACCAAGGTAACTAAAGGGGTAAGACCTGGTCCATCCAGCTGCACTCCTCACGGTCCTATTTTAATTGTAATAGGGGTCCCATCAGCACAGTTACTGAGCCTTTTCCTAATGATTTGCATGTAAGACCCCCTGCACCCCCACCAATTTCATACTAGGAAATCAAAACAGTTTCTACAGGTTTCCCTTACGGAGCATCTATACTGGGTTATACTTTACCAGTGCTTTACAAGTGAATTGAATGATTCCTGAGCTGCAGGTTGTCTAATTACTCAACACCCCAGAAGCACAGCAACAGGATGGTTATCAAAGAGGTAGGAGGATACAGCTTTTTAATACTGTCATGTGTTTTCCTGGCAACCGTCAGGAAGCCTTCATACATTTTCAAAAAATGTGACTTTTGTTTTTTATTTATGTATTTTTTGCTCTGTTATTTTTTTTTAACAACAGTCTTACTATGCCAGATATTTGATGTCTCTGTCATGTGCTGTAGCTTTTATATAATGGCAATTTTTGAACAGCCACAACTAAGTTTTTCAAAGTGATTGTACATGTTATTAAAATTACATTTCATGGTTTGAGAGAATTGTGAAATGTGGAATAAAGCAGCCAGTCACTCTTTCAGTAGCTATTCAATAATAACAACCCAGGCATCCTGAGTTCAGTTTCCACCATATAGTTTACACATACTTACTTTGCTCCAGTGTCCTTTATGCTCTGGTTTCTTCCTAAAACCCAGAATATAATGACAAGTCAGTTAGAGTATAACCAAGTTGTCCCTAGAGTGTGTGTATTTGTGTGCATCTATGACTCTCATGGGATTGCGTCACGTGAATGATTCTAGGTACTCTGAATATTGATACATATTTATGCTGCTACTCTCTAAATATAGAAAAGAAATACATTTTCCACCTAACAGGAAATGTGTGTGCAAGAATAAGTTAAAAAAGCTGATTTTTAGAAACTGTTTTAATGTTTAGTTGAATGTATAAAAGTATGTTTGCAATATATGAAACATCTATTTTTTTTTTTGATTCTCTAGGAGTTGAGGAAACATCGCTTCTGGCGCTCAGTGCTAGCAGAAGCTCTTGGAACGTTTATGCTGATGGTTGTAGTTCTTGGGTCTTCCAGCTTGAAAATAAGTGCATCACAAACACATTCCATGGCCCCAGCTGTGGCTGCAGGTCTGTCAGTTGTCAGTCTGGTGCAGAGTTTTGGGGAAATAAGTGGCGCTCAGCTAAATCCAGCCATTACATCTGCTCTTGTTTGTGCACGAAGACTGGATCTGCTTCATGGATTAGTCTTCGGTGTAGCTCAGATTCTTGGTGCTACATGTGCGTCTGCTCTTTTCTATCTTTTCCTGCCGGCATCAGCCTTTATTCAGCTTGTTACGAGAGTAAGTGTATCACAACAATTCACGGCAATTGAGTTTTCAGTAACCTGTAGATCAACAGCAGTAATCAAATAAGAATAAAATATAACGGCGTGAAACACTCCTGCCATTTGTAGTTATATTTAATTTTTTTAAGGTCATGGTATTTATATAATGCTTTCAGAACATTACAGTTTTTAAAAATGGTCAGGTATTGGTAGAATATATTTATGTGGTTTTGTTCCTGACATGCTCTATTTTCTTTGACAACCCCAAAGCATACTGATTATCCATGGCACTACACAGTCACACGTATTTGTAGCTGCGCCAAGAGGCCTACTTATAAACAACCTTTCTCTTAGGCAGACATTTTTTTTGTCTCTAGGATCTCCTTCACATTTTATATTCAGTCCTCTGCAAACATATGTCACTTTAATCTCAAACATATAATTGTGTTTGCCCTATTCTTGCTCATACTATGGAAATAATAAGTCTCAGAATTTCCCTTCTTGACTAATGTCACACTTTACTAGTATCTGGCCTGTAACAAAGAAAACCATAAAATGAGCAGTCATGCTAGTTTTACCTACTGCAATTGGGTGGACAAGAGCACCAAGCGAGTAGTCAGCATGGAATCCAGGGACTGTTATATAACAGTTGAATCAAGGTAAACTGAGTGGCCTGCCTAGCAAAGTGGAAGTATAAAGCATTATTTCTCAACCTTTTTTCAGTCACTACACCATGGTGCCTCCAAAATTCATAGCAACACTTATCCAAGATAGTGGTCTGGTATGGATTTAAAGGAGGGACCGCAAACAAAAACACAATAAAAATTGGGTTTCCCGCTCCACATCAGAGTCCGCCCTTCACATCAAGAGCCCCTTTTGACATCAGAGCCATCCCCTTTCACATCAGAGTCCCCTTTCACATTAGAAGCCCTCTACTTTCACATCAGAGTCCTCCCTTCACAATAGGTGTCCCCTTCATATCAGCGCTCCCCTTTCATATTAGAGTTTCCCCCTTTGCAACAGGAGCTCCCTTCACATTAGAGTCCTCAGCCCCCTTACATCAGTCCTACTATCACATCAGAAGCCACAGCTGTGGCAGCAAGACAGAAGGTTGGAGGCAGAGCAGACCCGGACAGTGGCAAACTTCAGTCCCTTTCTGAATGGCTCCCACCATACCTGGATTAGTGTCATTTGTTTCCATGGTGCTGGTGGCCAACCTGCCTGCCCCATGAAAAGGTATGACACTGCAAAAAATATGAGGTTCCCCTGAGGAAGCCAGAGGGCACTCCAGGGTGCTGCACCACCCTGGATGAGAAAGGCTGGTATAGAGTGTACAACATTAGTAGCTCACTGTTTAAGTTTGCCTTTTACCTAAAGTTAATTTTTAACATGCATTTCTTTAAAGCTGTGTTTATCAACTGGCGGGCTGTGACCCGCCAGTTGATGATGATCAAAAGATTGATGATCATCAAAAGATTATCATCAAAAGTGATTATCTACGGAGATTGCCCTTTTACTTCTGTTCCGGTGACAACCACGTAGATCAGATTATTATCTCGTTGCCTTATTATTCCCTATGAGCCCATGATACTCTTATTTTGTGTTTGCACAGTTCATGCACTAATACTGAACATTTTTTTTTTCAAGTAAGCTAGTGTAAACACTACAGTATACACAGTAAGATTTTGTTCATCTTATTTCCTTTTCCTTTAGCTTGCTCTTTGGATGCTCTTGAGAATAGGACCTTTATCCCCATATTCTTGTGTGTTATCCCTTTATGTTCATTATATGATCTCTCAGTATCTGAAATAAGTATAAAAAATAATAGTTAGAGAGAAACTCCTACACAGATTTTGTTCCATTTAGGCTGTATTCTGAAAGCTTGATTACCCGGTATGTCTTTACAGCTATTAGGGGCTGCAAACACTGTTTTGGCAGATCGTACTAGACCGGAACGCAGGCACTAATGTGCCATAGGTTCGAGAGCTGGCGATCGCACTGCGGGCGGGGGGCGTGGCTGTGGCAGCTGTGAACACGAAGGGGAAATCACACCTTAACTAACACCTCTAACAATGAAAGGTTTAATTTTGAGAGGAGTTTTAAATTGTGGCAAAATGTGCACTTACTATATGTTTTCTCTTCACAGGTGAGCAGTGAGGGAAATGCAGGACAGGCTGTGGGAATGGAAATCCTCTCAACATTCCAGTTAGCTTTTACAATCTTTGCTGTGGACGATCGAAGGCGCAGGGATATGGCAGAGCCAGGAAGTGTTGCTATTGGCTTTTCTCTAATAGCAGGTGCTTTAACAGCGGTAAGAGAAACATGAATCTTTAAGGCCCAGTTCACACCTAGGCGTTTTGTCACGTGTATTTATTGTGTTTCATCACGCTGAAAGACAATAAATTCCATTTATTTCTGTTGCTCCAGTTCACACCTGAACGTAGCGTTGAGCGTAGAAAAATGCCTGTCGCTGGAAAAAGTGCACGAGCTTCTTTCTAGCAGATTACAGCGTGTTTTGTCCCCAAAGACTCAATAGGAAATGTGCGACACAATTATTTTTCTGCGCGTTTTACACGCATTTGCCCATCTATATTAATGTGTCACAATCTGCTCACAAAAACACGCAACTTAAAATTAGCAAAATTGTGCAGCCAAAATGCGCCTAGATGTGAAAACGCTGTTGCCTAGGTGTGAACAGGGTCTAAAGCTGACATTGGTGGAAAGCGGGATGAACTCATATGCATATCAAGTTACAGACATGACCTATCAAGTTGTTCAGAACACATTTCTGAAATAATGTAGTTTTAATGCAAAAAACACATTGTCATGAAGGCCAAATAATCAAATTAAAGGATGCTAGTGGGCAAAATACAGGAAACCTAAAGACAGACCTACATTCCAGTATGGGTGCAGGAATTGTGGTTCTGCTTTAACAATGACTTGCTCTACTTCCTATAAGTGTATAGAATTTAAAGCCCAGTCGAAATCTCACACCCATATGTCCTATATTCCTATACTCATGCATCTAATAATTTGTGACTCATTTTTGCTAGAAAATGCCTCTAAATAATATATATTGTTCTCTTAATGAAAATGATGCTTCCTGCTCACACTGCAGTGCCCTGTGCCAACATAGCTGAGTAATAGACATAACCCTTAGCACAAGATTCCTCGCAGGCTTGTATTGTAGAGCACTGAAGGAAGTGTGTCTGGCCATGTCTGTTTCATAACAGAGAGCAGTGGGTATTTTCTGGTCTTTTTTAATTAACTTTGAGGAGGAATAGCTCCACAATACCTGCAGTTACTGATATCACCGAAGGCTTGTTCTAAATCTGTTATTATTGTTAAAGTGACTCTGTCGCTTAAAGCGTATTTAAAACCAAAAACAGAAATGTAATATATTGCAGCTTACTAATCCTTAAATGGGGAGGCTGCATTATTTTGTAGGTTTATGTTTCTTTACTTTCACCTGGTGATCTGGCAAGTAACACAACTCCTGTCTAGGGTGGTTATACTCATTCCTCCACCGTATCTATGGAAGAGCAATGGAGCTACCCTTCTGCAGCAGCATTGTCAACCTCTGAAGAACGTAGTTTTAGATCGACTAGTAGATTTACATGGACTTTGCATAACTGGCTAACAAATTAAAGCCTAATAGCAGTGAACACATTTTTTAAGCAGTTACAGAAACAGTTTGTTCTTCTAGTTCATTGAGGGACACATGATTCGGAGACTTTTAGGTTATACTGCTGCTTACAGGAGATTTTGGACACTGGCAAACAAAAAACGGGACCAGCCTGGTATAGCTAATTGCAAAAACGTCACCAGCACACCAAATCCTTATAGGATCAAAATTCGTAGATTTATTGCAAACTCATGTCAGTTACACAGTGTACTGACATGAGTTTGCAATAAATCTACGAATTTTGATCCTATAAGGATTTGGTGTGCTGGTGACGTTTCTGCAATTATCTGTATTTGGCGGCGCCATCCGCAGTCATTCCAAGCACCCCTCCCCGATCACGGGGTCATACCGGTAAGGAGTGCAACTACCGTATTTGCCGGCGTATAAGACGGCTGGGCGTATAAGACGACCCCCCACTTTTTGTGTAAAAATATAGGTTTTGGGCTATACTCGTTGTATAAGAGGAGTATAGCCCAAAAGTTACATAGTTACATAGTATTTGAGGCTGAATAAAGACATTAGTCCATCAAGTCCAACCTATTAGGATCTCATTCTAGGAGTACCCGTACCCCTGTATATTACGGTCCCTTAAGAAATCGTCCAAAAGTTTCTTGAACAATTCCACATTATTTGCTGAAATCACCGCCTGTGGCAGTGAGTTCCAGACCCTAACTGATCTTACTGTGAAGAACCCCCTTCGCCCCCTGTGCTGTAATTTTTTTCCCACCAATTTTAGGTGATGGCCTCTAGTTTTTGTAACGGAGTTAATTTTAAACAGTTTATCGCTAATGTTGCTACCACCATTAAACATTTTGTACATGGAAATCATATCCCCCCTTAATCTCCTCACCTCTAATGTGAACATGTTTAAATTTAGTAGCCTCGTCTCGTAGCTCTGGTCCTCCATACCCCTAA
>NW_017306824.1:662089-667869 GCF_000935625.1 Nanorana parkeri | reverse complement strand
TCAGCGCTGAGCCAATCGAGGCAGGCTTTGTATTCTTTAATACAAAGCCTGTATTTACTGAATGCAAAGCCTGCCGTGATTGGCTCAGCGCTGAGCTAATCATGGCTGGCTTTGTATTAAAGAATACAAAGCCTGCCGTGATTGGCTCAGCGTGGCATACTGTATGTAGCCGAAGCTACATACAGTATACCGAAGTATACCCGGCGTATAAGACGACCCCCGATTTTCGGGCGATTTTTTTGGGTCTCAAACCCCGTCTTATACGCCGGCAAATACGGTAGCCGTTTCTTTTTTCTCAGCCTGGTATAGTCCCTCCTATACCCAGCATACCTAAGCTTTTTTGCTAGTGTCCTATTTTTGCTAGCCTTTTTATTTTCTTTAAGTTCAAGATAGTTTTTTTCTCTAAATCAAGACTTCATCTATTCACTGCTTGAGCTGGTCTCCTATGCAGCTTGTGGTGCTTTCCAGACCTCTGTGTATTGTGTGTTAGTTAGCTGCAAAGTGTTTTCCAGGTCCAGAGCGTTGGCCCAGCCTCTGGTGTGGCTCAGTCTCTGGAGAATCATTTATGAGTAGGCCAAGTGGGTTGAGCACCGGAGCTGCTTATCTATCTCTGCTTTTTTTTAATCCTGGAGTTGGATTTTAACCTATATGTAGTATATAGCCAATATATACCCGGTTATGAACATCATCTCTGATAAATCTCTTTGTTAATAGCAGATTTAATTACAGGGTTACCTTAATTATTATTATTATACAGGATTTATATAGCGCCAATAGTTTGCACATCGCTTTACAATATAAGGAAGACATTACAGTCACAATACAATTTAAGACAAGATGGTAAGGAGGGCCCTGCCCGTGAGGGCTTACAATCTAAAAGGGAGGGGGAAGTGATACACGAGGAGGTAGCTGCGCGGGGATGATTGTTAGAGATTTTTTGAAAGGTTGAGTGTTAAGAAGTGTTGCGACATCCAGAAAAATATGTCAGTAAGTAGATTAGTGACACGCAAGGACACTGAGGGGGAGAGTTGCGGAGCAGAGAGATAGATTTGAGTGTCATCGGCATAGAGATGGTATTGGAAGCCATGTGTGGTTATTAACTGACCAAGAGAGGAGGTGTAGATAGAGAAGAGAAGGGGTCCAAGGACAGAGCCTTGGGGGACCCCTACAGAAAGAGGAGGGGAGGAGTTAGATTTGTAGGTGACACTAAAGGAGCGCTTAGACAGGTAAGAGGAGGCGAATTATATTCCATTGTTCAAAGCATTGAAACAATTACTCACCTCATGGTCGACCCATAATCTATCCTGGATGGGAAAAATTTCCGCAGTTAAGATGACGCTTGTGCCCAAACTCTTATATCACTTTAGAACACTGCCGGTGCAAATTCCCTCTCATACAATGCGCACGATGCAGCGGAGTATCCTCCAGTTTATCTGGAACCTCCTCAGGGCTCGGGTGGCAAGAACCACTCTATTCAAACGTAAACTTGATGGTGGTGTGAGCCTCCCCAATCTACTGCAATACTATCAAGCTGCTCAACTCATACCACTAATAACTATGCATCAGCGCCACTTGCCCCCACTATGGCTTAGGTTGGAAATCCCGAATTGCTCTCCCATACCTCTCACGGCCTTACCCTGGTTGCCAGCCTGTAATAGACCTAGGACCCTTAGCCCTCTCATGATGCATTCTCTTAAGGTGTGGGACTCTATTAAATACTCAGCGCACCTGCTTTCACCATACCTCCAATTGCTTCCCTTGTTTGCCCAACCACTCTTTAGGCCTGGCCTGGACAACCCCACGGCCTTTAGTTGGTGGATAAACAGCGGATTCCGAACAGTGCATGACCTTCTGCGCTCCTCTGCCATTCCTTCCTGGCAATACTAGATACAATTATAGATATCTTCAACTTCACCATTGGATTTCCACTCTAATTCGGAGGAGAGATCCCACTAATTTATTTACTTGCTTTGAACATATGTGTCTCCACGCCCCGGAGGGCCCAGGCCTCATAACAATTCTTTAATCACAATTAAATAGATTGGTCAGCCACACTTCCCACACTTATGTTCGCAGCTGGGAAGGGGACCTGCCCCATCGGTGGTCCATGAAAGAATGGCAGCAGATCTGGCGCAATGTCGCAAAATGCTCTATTAGCGTTACGAATGCTGAGGTAGTCTATAAGGTAATGATGAGGTGGTATCTGGTTCCAGCAAGGGTGGTGCGCCTGTTCCCCACAACCTCCAGTACCTGTTTTAGGGGGTGCAGAGAAAAGGGAGATATGATACATACCTGGTGGAGCTGCCTGGCTACACGGTTCTGGGTCAAGATATTTAAATTAATTGGCTCCCTATTCTCTACACATATCCCAATCAATTTTCAATATGCCCTGTTCCACATGTCTATACCAGGGTTGAGTAAGCCTCAGAGGGCTCTGGCGCACTTTATTTTCCTGGCAGCCAAATTGACGGTTGCAGGAAACTGGAAGAAACAACAAATCCCTTATGGAGAATTTAAACAGAGGTTGGATCATATTATGCTTAACGAGCGACTATCTAGTATTTTGGAAGACAAACACTCTGAGTGTGTGGGAACCATGGCTCACATCCCGTCACCCAGGGATAGACCCGATGAGCTACCGAGGTATATAACGTGGATTGGACAGCTGATGGCTATCCGTGTGTGACGTGCAGGGCGGTAACCATGGATGTCCCGTAGGATGCTTGATATATGCAAATATGGGACCCCCCCACTCCCTAGTAGTACGGTACCCCCCCCCTCCCCACCAACACCCTTTTCCCCCTTTCCCCCGATTTTCTGTTTCCTGGGGCCTTTACCCCGCCTTATGTTTTTGGTTGATCATCGGCTCACTGCCAGGGGACAGGATACTTGCGTCACAGCACATGTTATAGAGTCAAATGTATAATTTGAGCTCTTGCAAATGCAAGGTCTCCCTGTTCCTTGAATATGCTTATGTATCATACGTAACTCTAGTACCTGTGTACTCATGATTGTAATGAAGAACCAAAGCAATGATACACTGTGAACCAATATCTTTATTATGTTTGATATGTGAACATTTCAATAAACATATTGATACAAGACAGGTAAGAGGAGAACCATGAGAGAGCAATGTATTGTAGGCCAAGTGAGTGGAGTTTTTTGAGGCGGAGCATATATAATATCTTATATAATGTAATATCAGACTTTTCTATGCAGCGCGTTGCATAGAAGTTTTTACTGTTTCTTCTTTTGCTTGTAGAAATAATTGGATGGTGTGATTTTGATAAAGAGTGTATTAGTTGCTGAAATAGGACATGGGGAAAGCTGGGTTTGGGGAACTTATAATTCTACAATTCTGAAGCTGAACTCCAGGAATAGTTTGATGCAAATGTATTTTTCTTTTACAAAATTTTAAATAAATAAACATAAGAAGACAGAAAAGACCAATTAGATGACACAGCAGCTGAAATGGCAACTTTGTTTGTAATATTATGTCATTATATGTTTTTTTTTTTTTTTATGTCAAACAGCTCCCTGATCTGCATTTCATCTGTGCAAATAGCTGCTTGTATTATATGTCCACTTTAAGGAATCACCACTCATAATAGAGTAAATGTTTTATTTCTGTCTATACCTTTAGGGGGCATTACCCAATCATCATCTAACTTTGACTATACATTATTCTACCCATTCCACCTCCATTATGTCTATCAATTAGCCCATTCTGGGTGAAATTGTGTCAGAGAAGGCTTGGGAATGTCCAGCCAATAAAAAGACAAATAAAAGGTGGGCACCATGTAGATATGACATTGGTCATTTGGGTGTGGACATGAGAGTGGAGCAATCATAAGAATAAAAACAGAAAACATATATATTTTTTACAAGCTTTAATCCGGGTTCAGTCCCCAGATTAATATTTTTTAATAGAAGTCTTATCACCTCGCTGATCCACAGTAAAGCAATAAAACTGGCATCAATATCTGATTTATTTCAATTAGGGGAAAAAAAAAAATTCCTTCCTGACCCCTTGAAGGCGATCAGATAACGCCCTGGATCATCATACCTGAAGGGTGAATCTTGAGAACTCTTCACCCCAAGCAAATCCAGAGGAGGGGTGAAAAACCCTAATAAATTGGAATCTACTTCCAGTAAAAGGACATTCCTTCCTGACCCCTTGTATGTATGTATATATCTGTTCAGTTGTATCTGACTCTCTGCAATTATATGGGCTGGCTCTCTGAATCTGATACCCTTTCTCCAAAGAATCGCCTTGGTAATTTTGTTTTTAGGAGGTAGGTCAGCTGACTTTCCTCAACTCTCCCCAATTGCTTGGGTTTGGGACTGGCATACACAATGTGATAACACATGTACATAGCCAATATGTACACACATACTAGGGTCTATTGACCTTCCAGTCTCTAAAGTGTGGGAGAAAGCCCACACGAACACTGGGAGAACATTTATACTCAATGCAGACTCTCGGTGTTGGACACCAAAACTGGAATCAGAGTCTATCTTCCTTTTGGCACAGAGTACCACGGAACTGCAAGCAAATCCAGAGGAAGGCAAAAAAAACACCCCCAAATAATTTGGAAGTTAATTCGTTTTAGTAAGGCATACATTCCTTCCTGACCCCTTCTACAGTATGTATGTATACGATCAGTTGTATCCAGCTCTCTGTGATTCTATGGGTTGGCCCTCTGGGTACCATGTCTGATGCACCTGAAAGCCTTTCTCCAAAGAATCTACCTGGCAAATTTTTTTACGAGGTCGGCCACCAGCCCTTTCCTCAACCCTTCCCAATTGCTTGGGCTTTGGACTGGCATGCAGAATGTGTTAACACATGTGCAGAGCAAATTTATACGAGGTAGGCCACCAGGCTTTTCCCTCAACCTTGCCCAATTGATTGGGCTTGGGACTAGCATGCAGAATTTGCTAACACATGTGCACAACAAATTTTTACAAGGTAGGCCTCCAAGCTGTTCCCCAACTCTCCCCGATTGCTTAGGCTTGGGACTAGCATGTGATAACACATCTGCATAGCCAATTTTTACATACAGATACTAGAGCCAATTGACCTACTAGTCTCTGGAAGGTGGAAGGAAGCCCAAGCGGACACAGAGAGAATATTCTAACTCCATGCAGACAGTTCCCTGGCCGAGATTAAAACCAAGGACCCTGTTGCTGCAAGGCATAAATGCTAACCATTAAGCCAGTGTGCTGCCCTTTGATGCCTTACTCTGAACCAGAATTGCAGGTGTAAGAGGTTGTATTTTCAGGTTCACCTGGCTTGGCCTTTGGGCAATGATCCTGAAAAATACAGACTTGGCAGACTCTGCCTTCATCTCTTACTGTTGGACAGCAGAAATAGGGGTTGATTTACTAACCTTATAAACACACCACGAACATGTATACACCTCTGTAGTGTGTTCCCTCCCAGCATGATCTATGGGTGGAATCTAAACACCTTTGTAGTGTGTACACACCCAGCAGGTGTGTTGTGCAAAGCCCTGCATGAATTTGCAAGGTGATGTTGTGTAAATTAGCTCTATGTTGTGTTGCTTGCGTTGATGAATGCAGGAATGTAAATGCATGAGCTAACCATTTTTGTCTAAACTGTGAAGCAGCATTATATATGCATCATGTGCATGATTTTTCCATATATGGCATTAGTGGAAATATGCTTTTAGAGACTTTTTGGTTGATAAATACGTTTTGCTGTGTGAAAATCACACGCACCTGGTGCGTGCGTGTGTTTAGGTTAGTAAATCACCCCC
>NW_017306824.1:526510-659891 GCF_000935625.1 Nanorana parkeri | reverse complement strand
CATGGCTAAACCAGGGTTGCGTAAGCCTCAGAGGGCTCTGGCGCACTTTATTTTCCTGGCAGCCAAATTGACGGTTGCAGGAAACTGGAAGAAACAACAAATCCCTTATGGAGAATTTAAACAGAGGGTGGATCATATTATGCTTAACGAGCGACTATCTAGTATTTTGGAAGACAAACACTCTGAGTGTGTGGGAACCATGGCTCACATCCCGTCACCCAGGGATAGACCCGATGAGCTACCGAGGTATATAACGTGGATTGGACAGCTGATGGCTATCCGTGTGTGACGTGCAGGGCGGTAACCATGGATGTCCCGTAGGATGCTTGATATATGCAAATATCCCCCCACTCCCTAGTAGTATGGGTGACCGGCTACTAGTCCCCCCCCCCTCCCCACCAACACCCTTTTCCCCCTTTTCCCCGATTTTCTGTTTCCTGGGGCCTTTACCCCGCCTTATGTTTTTGGCTGATCATCGGCTCACTGCCAGGGGACAGGATACTTGCGTCACAGCACATGTTATAGAGTCAAATGTATAATTTGAGCTCTTGCAAATGCAAGGTCTCCCTGTTCCTTGAATATGCTTATGTATCATACGTAACTCTAGTACCTGTGTACTCATGATTGTAATGAAGAACCAAAGCAATGATACACTGTGAACCAATATCTTTATTATGTTTGATATGTGAACATTTCAATAAACATATTGATACAAGACAGGTAAGAGGAGAACCATGAGAGAGCAATGTATTGTAGGCCAAGTGAGTGGAGTTTTTTGAGGCGGAGCATATATAATATCTTATATAATGTAATATCAGACTTTTCTATGCAGGGCGTTGCATAGAAGTTTTTACTGTTTCTTCTTTTGCTTGTAGAAATAATTGGATGGTGTGATTTTGATAAAGAGTGTATTAGTTGCTGAAATAGGACATGGGGAAAGCTGGGTTTGGGGAACTTATAATTCTACAATTCTGAAGCTGAACTCCAGGAATAGTTTGATGCAAATGTATTTTTCTTTTACAAAATTTTAAATAAATAAACATAAGAAGACAGAAAAGACCAATTAGATGACACAGCAGCTGAAATGGCAACTTTGTTTGTAATATTATGTCATTATATGTTTTTTTTTTTTTTTTATGTCAAACAGCTCCCTGATCTGCATTTCATCTGTGCAAATAGCTGCTTGTATTATATGTCCACTTTAAGGAATCACCACTCATAATAGAGTAAATGTTTTATTTCTGTCTATACCTTTAGGGGGCATTACCCAATCATCATCTAACTTTGACTATACATTATTCTACCCATTCCACCTCCATTATGTCTATCAATTAGCCCATTCTGGGTGAAATTGTGTCAGAGAAGGCTTGGGAATGTCCAGCCAATAAAAAGACAAATAAAAGGTGGGCACCATGTAGATATGACATTGGTCATTTGGGTGTGGACATGAGAGTGGAGCAATCATAAGAATAAAAACAGAAAACATATATATTTTTTACAAGCTTTAATCCGGGTTCAGTCCCCAGATTAATATTTTTTAATAGAAGTCTTATCACCTCGCTGATCCACAGTAAAGCAATAAAACTGGCATCAATATCTGATTTATTTCAATTAGGGGAAAAAAAAAAATTCCTTCCTGACCCCTTGAAGGCGATCAGATAACGCCCTGGATCATCATACCTGAAGGGTGAATCTTGAGAACTCTTCACCCCAAGCAAATCCAGAGGAGGGGTGAAAAACCCTAATAAATTGGAATCTACTTCCAGTAAAAGGACATTCCTTCCTGACCCCTTGTATGTATGTATATATCTGTTCAGTTGTATCTGACTCTCTGCAATTATATGGGCTGGCTCTCTGAATCTGATACCCTTTCTCCAAAGAATCGCCTTGGTAATTTTGTTTTTAGGAGGTAGGTCAGCTGACTTTCCTCAACTCTCCCCAATTGCTTGGGTTTGGGACTGGCATACACAATGTGATAACACATGTACATAGCCAATATGTACACACATACTAGGGTCTATTGACCTTCCAGTCTCTAAAGTGTGGGAGAAAGCCCACACGAACACTGGGAGAACATTTATACTCAATGCAGACTCTCGGTGTTGGACACCAAAACTGGAATCAGAGTCTATCTTCCTTTTGGCACAGAGTACCACGGAACTGCAAGCAAATCCAGAGGAAGGCAAAAAAAACACCCCCAAATAATTTGGAAGTTAATTCGTTTTAGTAAGGCATACATTCCTTCCTGACCCCTTCTACAGTATGTATGTATACGATCAGTTGTATCCAGCTCTCTGTGATTCTATGGGTTGGCCCTCTGGGTACCATGTCTGATGCACCTGAAAGCCTTTCTCCAAAGAATCTACCTGGCAAATTTTTTTACGAGGTCGGCCACCAGCCCTTTCCTCAACCCTTCCCAATTGCTTGGGCTTTGGACTGGCATGCAGAATGTGTTAACACATGTGCAGAGCAAATTTATACGAGGTAGGCCACCAGGCTTTTCCCTCAACCTTGCCCAATTGATTGGGCTTGGGACTAGCATGCAGAATTTGCTAACACATGTGCACAACAAATTTTTACAAGGTAGGCCTCCAAGCTGTTCCCCAACTCTCCCCGATTGCTTAGGCTTGGGACTAGCATGTGATAACACATCTGCATAGCCAATTTTTACATACAGATACTAGAGCCAATTGACCTACTAGTCTCTGGAAGGTGGAAGGAAGCCCAAGCGGACACAGAGAGAATATTCTAACTCCATGCAGACAGTTCCCTGGCCGAGATTAAAACCAAGGACCCTGTTGCTGCAAGGCATAAATGCTAACCATTAAGCCAGTGTGCTGCCCTTTGATGCCTTACTCTGAACCAGAATTGCAGGTGTAAGAGGTTGTATTTTCAGGTTCACCTGGCTTGGCCTTTGGGCAATGATCCTGAAAAATACAGACTTGGCAGACTCTGCCTTCATCTCTTACTGTTGGACAGCAGAAATAGGGGTTGATTTACTAACCTTATAAACACACCACGAACATGTATACACCTCTGTAGTGTGTTCCCTCCCAGCATGATCTATGGGTGGAATCTAAACACCTTTGTAGTGTGTACACACCCAGCAGGTGTGTTGTGCAAAGCCCTGCATGAATTTGCAAGGTGATGTTGTGTAAATTAGCTCTATGTTGTGTTGCTTGCGTTGATGAATGCAGGAATGTAAATGCATGAGCTAACCATTTTTGTCTAAACTGTGAAGCAGCATTATATATGCATCATGTGCATGATTTTTCCATATATGGCATTAGTGGAAATATGCTTTTAGAGACTTTTTGGTTGATAAATACGTTTTGCTGTGTGAAAATCACACGCACCTGGTGCGTGCGTGTGTTTAGGTTAGTAAATCACCCCCATAGAGTCGGAATTTACCTTCCTCCCCTTAGCAGGGGGTTCCAGGAAATCTGGGTTGCCTTGCCTTCCGCTCTCTGATTGTACTGTAGTGGTGGAGTGAGGTTTTGGTATTGTAACCTCTCTAGCAGATGTTGCGTTCTGAAGAAAAAAAAAAAGTTTAAATTGTAATGTACCAATGAGGGTTAATCCTTTTAGAGTTTAATGCTATCTATGACCCCAGAGCATTATTCAGTATTTTCATACCCATTATGTACTGGATTCTCTACAGGAAATATGAAGAATCCACTTTCACAGAGGCACAATAATTTGGTGTATATTACTTTTAGATGAAGTATGTATGATGCATATTGGTAGTCAGGGCCGGATTTACTCCACCTGCCGCCCCAAGGCCAAGTTCCACAATACGCCCCCCCCCCGCCTTTTCGCCGGATACCTTACACCGGCACCCGCAACTTCCCCACAGGGTCGCCGCTGCCGCCCGTCGGCGCTCTGCCGCCCCGAGGCCGGGCCTCGGTGGCCTTGTGGGAAATCCGGGCCTGTTGGTAGTACAAAGTGGTCTATGTAAGTGATTCAAGTATCAGCAAGAACCTGCTGTCATTCAGTGCTCTTTATAGGAAGCAGTTATCATTCCCATAGATTGTAGGCAGGTATGAGAAGGTTTGCACAATAATGAACGGACAATTTACCTTACAGCATGCTGTCACAAGGTCTGGTTGTGGTCTGCAGGGCTCAGATAGTACTCTAACAGATAAATGAGAAATTGTTATGGTAATATGAAATTACAAAAACTATGACAAGAAAGGTCATAGTTAGTTGCATGACAAATCATATTGTGAAAGTGCATACCTCTTGTAGAAGAGTAGATAAGCCTTTTGGTTAAGGGCCGTCTCAGTGTCACATGGGGTTACCTGTGAATCATTCATCAGGTACCAACGGTGACTAACCTGAAAAATAGATAATAAACTAGATTAACAAACATAATATGATCAACCAAATATATTCAGCAAATTCTTCCATATTCTAAGTTTTCCTTACCTTCTGTCAGAGATACCGTGCATGGGTGTCCCCACATCGCGTACAGGTATCTCTACGGGAGGACCAAATGTGTGACCACACCAGACAATGTTTATGAGCACACAGTTTATTCAACTCACCGAAAATAAGTAAACACAAGCAAATAATAATAGATAACTAAATTCAAATACAATCCATACAACAGGGCAAGTGAAACCTGGGGAGCAAGGCAACACAAAGGGAGCCACGGAGTAATGGTCAGGGTACAAGGGGGCACCAGGATGCAAGAAACAGGGCACAAGAATCAAGATACAGGAAATGGCGACAATACTGTGGCACCAGGCTCACTGCAGGGAAGGATTAAATACCCTCCCAGATCATCAGAAGGTGGTGCCTAATTGCAGAGACACCTGCAGGTGAGCACTGGAGCTGCAGGTCCTGGTTCCAGCGTCACAGTGCCACCTGGAGGCGCTCAGGTCCCTGACAGCCACTGGCTGCCTGGAGACACCTGTGAGCACTGGGAATGCAGGGTCTGCTCCAGCGCCATCTGGAGGTGTTCTGGTCCCTGACACCTTCACATAGGCGTAATAGTGTCCACTTTGACAATGGAGCCACTGTGCACAAGCACACCATATAACTTGTATTTGATGGCCCCACTGCCACTCGAGGTGTACTGACCGATGTCGATCTTCTTTGGGTATTTTAATCTCTGGAAAAAAAGAACAATGTATTAGGCATTGTAGCTAAAAAACAACTTTGTGAAATCTTCACATTACAGAACAGGGGACCTCACACCCTGAACTCACTGCAGGCTTACCTTGGTCAGTTTTTTTCCTGTGAACATATTGAATCTCTTTTGAGAGAGAGAGCCTCTATGTTAGGAGCTTTGTCGATGGTACACCTCTTTTCCTCCATCACCAACTGGCTATACCTAAGAAAGCAAGAAATGGAAATGTCAGTGTTACTACAAAGCTAAATACATTAGAACATGAAAGTAAAGACATTCACCCCACCAACACTGGGCCGTGCTGAACAGCCACCAAAAAAAAGTCTTACTGACTGCATCTGTATGCATTATCTCCTTCCAGTGTTTCCGCTCTCATGACATCTTCCATGTGATATTATCTGAGGACTGGAAAAGATAAAAACACAAAGATAATGTTATTCATTTTTATATTAATAATAATTGTAACAAATTCATAAATACAGATCTGACAGGGATCTGGCCTACCCTTCTCTACTGAAAAAACTGCTGTGTGGCTGTTTTAAAGCTCCCCTTCCATGCTCTATGATTGAACATTGTCAGCAGTTCAGGAAGTAATGTAAAATCTCCCTAATGGAACCCCAGGTAGCAGTAATTACTCAACTAGGGCTCTAGTCTTTCTTCACTTTTCCAAAGTTAACAATTAACCTTTAGGCTAGACAAACACTTCCAAAGGGACAGTTAATCCTCCTAGTGCAGTACCTTGGAGAGCAATTCCCGGCAGATATGTCTGCAGGATAAGAACTGTAGTCCACAGCCACTGTAGAAAATCAATGGCTGTTCACCACTTTGCTTCATCTGCCTGGTGCACATTCATCCTATTGTAAATAGAGCGAATGTGACTAAGAAATGCCAGCCAAATGTTATGAAATCTCACTTAGCTGAATGTCAGTACACGGTGAACTTTCCAGTGAATCTTTCATTAATAAACCACATCTGTTGTTGGGTTTTTTTCTACTTAAAGTCATACAAATAATCAATTAGCTGCTCTTATAGGTGTATTGTAGAAAAATGCTAAATGCCCTAGAAAGTTGCTAAATTGTAACCTGACTGCTAATGTACAGAGAAAAGTACAAATGCTAAGTGCTAAAATAATAAAATATAACTCAATATGATATAAAATAATATATATTAGGTCTAATATTTACATTGATCTCCAGAGGGATGTCGAGGAATTCCTCATACCTATCATATGTATAATGACAGTTCTGACAAACGACTGCAACACAAAACAAAAATAAATATTTAGTCAGCACCATTAATATATCTGGACAAAATCAATCTGAAATTTCCAGTGTATCTTCAGAAACAAAGGATTATCCAAGTAAAGCAATCCATGTGGTAATGTGCCAACTTACCTTGAGGTTTCAGAGAGCCTGAAAATATGCGATCCACCAAGTTGGTTGTGTTGTTGTCAGTCTGGACGGAGCTAAAAGACAAAATAACAATGTATTACAATCAATAACTCTTTTTCGATCCAGCCTTAAAAGTCGGCCATAATAACATTACACAAAATGTCATTTTGCTGTTATTATTTTGTAGTGTGAGTGAGATCCTGTCTGACTCCCAGAAGCAGAGCCATGATGGGGTTTGGACTGCTAATGTTGACTAGCCCTGGTCTAGATGCTAGGTTGGACATTTTTGGTTAATAGTCTGTTGTGTAACTGAGATAAGCTCGGTGTTGTCATAAGGCTGAATGCTTGTATTATCAGTATACATGTATGGTCGGGGAAGAAGGTCCATTATGTGGTCTGGTTATATCCAAACCCCCTCTAGGCAGCATTAGAACTGATCTCCGGTGTTGTTTAGTATAAAGGATTCTTACATTAAAGTAGACGCATCATCATAGATGCATGAGCTCTGCATTTTATTGTTGGCATAATGCAGAAATTCATGAGCATCTTCTTGTTGTCCAAGTAAAAAAGTGCTCTGCGATGTCTAAAAGAAAAAAAGAACAGAACAGGAAGATACATTATACAGTATATATATACTAAGATGTTATAATATACTAGTATATGACTTAGTTCATGTAAAGAGAATAGTTGACTATTTAGGTTGCATCATGCCACCTGAACAGTGGTTGCAGCCAATCAACTTCAGTCACTGTTTGGGTATTCTGATGGCAGAACTCTTGCTGGTGTCAGAATACAAATGACCAGTAGGGGGGATTCCCCCATTCACTGTGACTCAAGCCTTTTTTCTCATTCAGTCGCGGGACTGACTACTCATGTATGGTCAGCTTAATGCATTCACAGCGGCAGTATACAATATTAATGAGTACTTAGCAGTCACTGAACGAGGAGTCATAACATGTCCTGGCCTTTTGAAAGCCTTGTCCATGTGAGATTCCATAGCACACATCATGCAGAATTCTGCAGAGCGACCTGAAAGCAAACAGATTAAAGTTCCATTAATAATAATTAAAAACCTCACACATATAGGTTTTAGAAAAGACAGTGTTGGGATCTTTGTACTCCATTGTTGTCTATATGAGATTGTGAGGTCAGATTGTAAACTGTGTGGCCAGCATTGCTGTGTGTGTCAATATACACAACAGATCCACACAAAACCAGAACCACACTTTTAGGGGTACATTTTTGTATGCGCCCCTCCTCTAATTTTTTGCAGGCAGCCTGTAGAGCAGGGCTCAAAATTTCAAGTCCTGAGCTACTAGCCAGGCCTTAAAAGTTACTCGCCACCAGTTGCCCCACCTAACCCCTACCCTGCCCCGGACTTAACTCCGCCAGGTCAGTGGTGTGACATAGAGTACAGAGATAGGTAACAACGCGGAGTCCAGAGGCCAGCGGTGTGATGCACAGTACTAAGGTCAGCAGTACAGAAGTCAGTAATGTAACTCGGAGTGCAGAGGTCAGCAGTGTTAAGCTGCCCATACACCTTACAACCATCGCACGACTTTCGCTGTGCGATGGTTGTAAGGTAATTAAAATTTTGTACGATCTGCCCATCTTGGACAGGCAGATCGTACTTGTGATCATTGCAAGTCCTCCCGCCGAGGGGAGGGCTTGCTGATGATTGTAATGCTGAGCGGGCAGTGTGCACTTGCGCACACCAGCCCGTGCGGCTTTCGTCTTCTGAGCATGCCACCAAACCGCCGAAAATCGTAGATTTTTGGCAAGTTTTCCAGAGTGCTCGGAAGACGAATGTCGTGCGACCGTACAGTAGATGCGGCCACACGCTGCCCATACACCTGCCGATTATCGTACTTTGCGGGATCATCCGCGATTATCGTACAATAACTTAAAGCACAAAAAAGTCAGCAGTGTAAGGCAGAAATAATGCACGGTACAGAAGTCAGCAATAGCACACAGTGGAGAGGTCAGCGGTGTAAGGCAGAAATAGCGCACAGCGCAGCGGTCAGCAAGAATGCACAGCGGTCAGCAAGAACGCACAGCGCAGAAGTCAGCAAGAACGCACAGCGCAGCGGCCAGCAAGAACGCACAGCGCAGCGGTCAGCAAGAACGCACAGCGCAGAGGTCAGCAAGAACGCACAGCGCAGAGGTCAGCGAGAACGCACAGAGCAGCGGTCAACAAGAACGCACAGAGCAGCGGTCAGCGAGAACGCACAGCGGTCAGCAGGAACACATGGCGCAGCAGTCAGCAAGAACGCACAGCGCAGAGGTCAGCAGTTTAAGGCAGAAATAACAGGGACTTACAGTGCACATGGCTGGTGTGTCCTTTTCTTCTCCTGGTGGGGGGGGGAGGGGTACAGCGATCTGTCCGACATCACTCCTGTCCGACGTAAAACCTCCCTTCAGGTCCCGCACTGTCCTGCCATCCAGCCAATCACAGCTCTGCAGTCTTCCTCCCAGCCTATGGCAGCTAACGTGGGCGGAGGAAGACTGCAGATGACGGACAGCCAGCTGAGCTGAACTTTCTCCCGTCTCTTCTCCTCTTCAGCCGCTGCAGCTATAGAGCGGCCGCAGAGGAGAAGAGAAGGGGGAGAGCTGACCGGGTAATCGCCAGCAGATTCCTTTCTCATACTGCCGGCGGCGCCCGCATCCCGCCAATGAATTTCCACTCGCCCCCACCCAATTTTCACTGGCCAATTGCGAGGGGGCGAGTGGAAATTTTGAGCCCTGCTGTAGAGTGTTATAAAATATCCCCTCATTGTCTGCTTCTGATCACACAATCCATAATAGAACTGTTGGCCTTCTGCTGATCAGTCATTGATGTTCCTCATAGCATTGGAAATCATGTGCTTAGATGGCAGTTAGGAGTGACTGTTAGCAGCAGCGTATTGTCTTTGTATGAGAGCTACAATGACCCAACAGCTAGGAGAGGTGTAAAGTTCTGCTGAGCCATACTTGCAATTCTGGGAATGCTGACGGGTCAGCATGTAATCCACGAGTGGGGCAGTGTGGGTGAGACGCTGCAGCACAGATTTGGCAAAGCAAGTATTGCCAAGGTTTTGGAGACCAGCTCCAACCTTTGGCTCATATTGCTTTGCCATCGCGTTAGAACTCAAAGAAGGTGGCAAGTGTTCTAACGCTAAATAAAAAGATGATGAGGTATCAAGCACAGGAAAACCGCACGAGAAACCACAAAGGAAAACTGCACGAAAAAAACGCACAGCTTAACCACACGAGATACCGCACAAGAAAACGCAGGAGAAGATGCATACAAAAACACATGAAGACCACACGACAAAATGCACGAGAAGACACACACAGAGTACCAACTGCTATGAACTCTAAGTAATGATGTCACAAGTTGCTGTGAGGTCACATGACCTAGACAGTCAGAGCTGTTTACAGCCGGTCCAATATTTTCAACTCTCCTCAGACCCAGCTTAACCACACGAGACACCGCAGAAGAAAACGCAGGAGAAGACGCATACGAAAACACATGAAAACCACACAACAAACTGCACGAGAAGACGCACACAGAGTACCAACTGCTATGAACTCTAAGTAATGATGTCACAAGTTGCTGTGAGGTCACATGACCTAGACAGTCAGAGCTGTTTACAGCCGGTCCAATATTTTCAACTCTCCTCAGACCCAGCTTAACCACACGAGACACCGCAGAAGAAAACGCAGGAGAAGACGCATACGAAAACACATGAAAACCACACAACAAACTGCACGAGAAGACGCACACAGAGTACCAACTGCTATGAACTCTAAGTAATGATGTCACAAGTTGCTGTGAGGTCACATGACCTAGACAGTCAGAGCTGTTTACAGCCGGTCCAATATTTTCAACTCTCCTCAGACCCAGCTTAACCACACGAGACACCGCAGAAGAAAACGCAGGAGAAGACGCATACGAAAACACATGAAAACCACACAACAAACTGCACGAGAAGACGCACACAGAGTACCAACTGCTATGAACTCTAAGTAATGATGTCACAAGTTGCTGTGAGGTCACATGACCTAGACAGTCAGAGCTGTTTACAGCCGGTCCAATATTTTCAACTCTCCTCAGACCCAGCTTAACCACACGAGACACCGCAGAAGAAAACGCAGGAGAAGACGCATACGAAAACACATGAAAACCACACAACAAACTGCACGAGAAGACGCACACAGAGTACCAACTGCTATGAACTCTAAGTAATGATGTCACAAGTTGCTGTGAGGTCACATGACCTAGACAGTCAGAGCTGTTTACAGCCGGTCCAATATTTTCAACTCTCCTCAGACCCAGCTTAACCACACGAGACACCGCAGAAGAAAACGCAGGAGAAGACGCATACGAAAACACATGAAAACCACACAACAAACTGCACGAGAAGACGCACACAGAGTACCAACTGCTATGAACTCTAAGTAATGATGTCACAAGTTGCTGTGAGGTCACATGACCTAGACAGTCAGAGCTGTTTACAGCCGGTCCAATATTTTCAACTCTCCTCAGACCCAGCTTAACCACACGAGACACCGCAGAAGAAAACGCAGGAGAAGACGCATACGAAAACACATGAAAACCACACAACAAACTGCACGAGAAGACGCACACAGAGTACCAACTGCTATGAACTCTAAGTAATGATGTCACAAGTTGCTGTGAGGTCACATGACCTAGACAGTCAGAGCTGTTTACAGCCGGTCCAATATTTTCAACTCTCCTCAGACCCAGCTTAACCACACGAGACACCGCAGAAGAAAACGCAGGAGAAGACGCATACGAAAACACATGAAAACCACACAACAAACTGCACGAGAAGACGCACACAGAGTACCAACTGCTATGAACTCTAAGTAATGATGTCACAAGTTGCTGTGAGGTCACATGACCTAGACAGTCAGAGCTGTTTACAGCCGGTCCAATATTTTCAACTCTCCTCAGACCCAGCTTAACCACACGAGACACCGCAGAAGAAAACGCAGGAGAAGACGCATACGAAAACACATGAAAACCACACAACAAACTGCACGAGAAGACGCACACAGAGTACCAACTGCTATGAACTCTAAGTAATGATGTCACAAGTTGCTGTGAGGTCACATGACCTAGACAGTCAGAGCTGTTTACAGCCGGTCCAATATTTTCAACTCTCCTCAGACCCAGCTTAACCACACGAGACACCGCAGAAGAAAACGCAGGAGAAGACGCATACGAAAACACATGAAAACCACACAACAAACTGCACGAGAAGACGCACACAGAGTACCAACTGCTATGAACTCTAAGTAATGATGTCACAAGTTGCTGTGAGGTCACATGACCTAGACAGTCAGAGCTGTTTACAGCCGGTCCAATATTTTCAACTCTCCTCAGACCCAGCTTAACCACACGAGACACCGCAGAAGAAAACGCAGGAGAAGACGCATACGAAAACACATGAAAACCACACAACAAACTGCACGAGAAGACGCACACAGAGTACCAACTGCTATGAACTCTAAGTAATGATGTCACAAGTTGCTGTGAGGTCACATGACCTAGACAGTCAGAGCTGTTTACAGCCGGTCCAATATTTTCAACTCTCCTCAGACCCAGCTTAACCACACGAGACACCGCAGAAGAAAACGCAGGAGAAGACGCATACGAAAACACATGAAAACCACACAACAAACTGCACGAGAAGACGCACACAGAGTACCAACTGCTATGAACTCTAAGTAATGATGTCACAAGTTGCTGTGAGGTCACATGACCTAGACAGTCAGAGCTGTTTACAGCCGGTCCAATATTTTCAACTCTCCTCAGACCCAGCTTAACCACACGAGACACCGCAGAAGAAAACGCAGGAGAAGACGCATACGAAAACACATGAAAACCACACAACAAACTGCACGAGAAGACGCACACAGAGTACCAACTGCTATGAACTCTAAGTAATGATGTCACAAGTTGCTGTGAGGTCACATGACCTAGACAGTCAGAGCTGTTTACAGCCGGTCCAATATTTTCAACTCTCCTCAGACCCAGCTTAACCACACGAGACACCGCAGAAGAAAACGCAGGAGAAGACGCATACGAAAACACATGAAAACCACACAACAAACTGCACGAGAAGACGCACACAGAGTACCAACTGCTATGAACTCTAAGTAATGATGTCACAAGTTGCTGTGAGGTCACATGACCTAGACAGTCAGAGCTGTTTACAGCCGGTCCAATATTTTCAACTCTCCTCAGACCCAGCTTAACCACACGAGACACCGCAGAAGAAAACGCAGGAGAAGACGCATACGAAAACACATGAAAACCACACAACAAACTGCACGAGAAGACGCACACAGAGTACCAACTGCTATGAACTCTAAGTAATGATGTCACAAGTTGCTGTGAGGTCACATGACCTAGACAGTCAGAGCTGTTTACAGCCGGTCCAATATTTTCAACTCTCCTCAGACCCAGCTTAACCACACGAGACACCGCAGAAGAAAACGCAGGAGAAGACGCATACGAAAACACATGAAAACCACACAACAAACTGCACGAGAAGACGCACACAGAGTACCAACTGCTATGAACTCTAAGTAATGATGTCACAAGTTGCTGTGAGGTCACATGACCTAGACAGTCAGAGCTGTCAAAAGAGACTTTTTTGGAAAATAAGGATCCTTACCCCGGTGTTTTCTCTATGTGAATAGAGCAGAATAGGCTAATTTCACAAGATTAACACACTTTAATAGGGATAGTTTTTTTTTTTTTTCCTTTTAAATAAATGACAGTTCACTGCAATAAGATTTTAACCCCTTCGTGACGGGAGACGTACAGTGTACTTTGGCATGTGGGGCCTAATTATCGGAAATGTAACATTGCAACTGTGCTTTTTTTCTTTTGGTAGAACTTTTCATTTAATTTAGTGACATTTCATTTAGTTCTATGGGCACAACGGAGGCTGCTCTGCTGAAAAAAAGTACAGCATGTTGTACTTTTTTTCAGTGCACACCACTGTTTTCCCAGTGGTGTGAACGTCCATGGCAAGGCTGCGCTGGAAACAGCAAGTACAGCCCCAACGCATATGGTGTGAATCAGCCCTTACAGAAAAATGAATCAGTGAATCAGAAGAATTCATCTGGTCTCCTGGGATACCAACAGCACATTGGTAACATAGCTGGTCATGGATGTATCTACTAATTTGTATATACTTTTAAAATATAATGTGGGGGAATTTACTAAGACCGGAGCAGACACAATTTGTAGCAGCTGTGCATAGTAACAACTCGGCTTTCATTTTCAAAGGTTAACTGAGCAAACTGAAGATAGGAGCTGATTGGTTGCCATGGGCAAATGCTCCAGATTCGGTCTGCTCCAGTTTTGATCAATTGATATCGATGCCTTTATAGATATCAGTATGGAGACCTGTTCTCTGATATTTCAGTCTTATTCTCATCTCCACCTCAGTTTTGATATGCCTATGTCCAGAGCCTTCCCTGTTTTCTTTGCCATCTGAGGTGATTTCATTCCATGCTAACAGGCAATGGTCTCTGGCAAGGCCGGATTTACTCTCTCTCCTGGCCTCCAGGTTCCACAATGCGTTTTCATTTACTTTTTAATCACCTTTTTTTAATTTTAATTATTATTTCTTATTATTTCATTTTTATTTCTTTAATAATGTTTGTATCTTTTTTTAAAACTTTACTTAATTGCTATCACACAGAAGCTAACAAGCCCCTGTGTGATAGCATTTGAAGGTGACAGGTTCTCTTTATTGAACCTGTCACTTCCAATACAGGAGTTCTAGCACAGCACTCCGCTGGAACTCCTGTGACAGCTGAGAGGGGAAGGCCCTCTCCCTGTTTACACGGAGCAGAGTGGAGAATGGACATTCTCTGCTCTGCTTCCCGCTCTCCATCCTGAGTATCTCAGGCTGGTGGAGAGAGGTACATGGCAGGGGAGGGCGGAGCCAAGAGGACTGAAGATCTGCAACCAATACGGCCCTGGTTCCAGGGCAGTCTACAGTGTTTTCTCTAAAGAACCTGACACAGACAGCCTGGAACATTTACCCCATGCTTGAGTCCTTCTTAATTCCTCTGATTCCTCCTCGGTTCTTTCAGTTGTGGCATCCTCTTTGTTTTTAAACTAAGAGAATTTAAGCATAGTTATGCAGAATCGTATGGGCCGGATTGCAATTGTATTTTCTGACTACAGAGGACATAACCGTACCTCAAAGCCTTCCACTACAGAATCATTACTGGTCTGCCTGCAGCCTCAGCGGCCTCTGAGCCTTCGGTTGCGGAGGTTCTATCTGATGAGGAGTTTCAAAAATCCTTGCCAGATGAGGTTGTTCATGAGGAGTCACAGACAGCCGCCATAACTCTCAGGCTTAAAGAGACCATTTTGGATCTTATTGAAGAGGTACGTGGCAATATAAAGATGTAGCAAGGGGCAGCTAGTAGCTTCTACGAGAGCTGCTACCAGCCTAGAGTACCTAAGATATCCTAAGACTACACAAACCTTTCCCATGTTCACGCTCTTTCCATACATTCTGTACACTAACTGGAAAACTGGTGATAAATGGTTTACATCTCCCAAATATTTTGCGGTTCAATACCAGTTTCAGGAGACCTTAATGAAGAAGTGGGCTGTTCCCACGGTTGATCCTGCAATTTCCCATCTTAATAAAGCTCTGACAACCCCTGTAGATAATACACTATTATTTAGGGATTCTAGAGGTAAACAGCTGGAGACTCTCTCCAAAACCTTGTTTTTCCTGACAGGTCCTGCATTGCATGTTAGTCTTTTAAACATTGGGGGAATGGACTTAACTCATGGCAAGGGATCCAGCTTTACTCCACACTAATCCTCTATTTGTGGAGTGTTTAGAGTTTATGCCTTTAGCCCTGCACTACTGTGTTGATGGGTTAGTGGATGTCTCCTGTCCTGTTTCTTGTATAGATCTTCTATCAGTACACATGCAGAGAACTCTTTGGATGAAATGTTGGGCTGTGGAGCAGGCACATATGAAGCATTTAGCTTCATGCTGAGAAGCATAGCCCCTCTAAAGTAAAAAAACAGATCCTTTCATTACTCTCAGGGTTCAGTCTCTAATCATGAATTAATTGTGAAGCTTTGCAAGTCTGCAATAGTTTAGCAAGTCATTTTCAAACTTGCAGCTCAATTGCTTGCTATCTGGGAAGGGCAAACCCAAACCAGAGTCCAATTTAACTGCAAATCATGAGCACCTAAATCCCCCAAACCTGCAGTCCTTTTCAACATGAAGGGGCAACCAGACTTTCCAAAGTAGGGGACATCTGTTAGCCTTTGTGAACATTAGTCTGCAGATTTCTGGGTATGCTAGGTGGTTTCAAAGGGCTACAAACTAGGGTTCCACTCCCAACCCCCTCCTTGCTTCATGTCTTCCAACCTACTGGTGTCACTGCTCAGATTAGCAGACCTCCATATAGCCCATGCAGGTCTTCTGGAGGGGTTATCGCCGCGTTTTTTGCATTGGAAAAGTTTCAAGGATTTTATTCCAACCTTTTTACAGCTCCTAAGCCAAGAGGGGGCATCCACTCAATTATGGATCTCAAGGGCCTGAATGCCTGTGGTCCCAGATTTCTGTATGGAATACACCAGGTCTGTCAGCCCACAGTAGCTTTATCAGGTAGACTTTCTGGCTTGTGGAGACATCAAGGACGTGTACTTGCATGTCACTGTATTTTCAGCACAGCAGCAATTTCTTTGCATTGCTTTGGGTCCTTGGCACTTCCAGTTCATGGCCCTGCTATTCGGTCTGTTCTCCATACTCTGTGTATTCACCAGAGTTCTAGTCCCTGTGCTTACCTTGTTACACTCCCAAGGGAACCCCCAATGTGGGATATTGGAATAACTTCTTGTAAAGGGAACAGTTGACACAGATCCTGAGAAACAATTGGGCATGGACCACTCGGACCTTAAAAATGTACGGTTGGACCCTGAAGCTTTAGAAGTCTGCGTTGAAGCCGACTCATTTCTTGGCCTGATTCTGGAAACAGCTTTTTTTCTTCCAAGAAATACTGTAAACTTTCAACTTCCTGACTCGCACTCTTTAGTCCAAGAGTCAAATTATGGAAGTCGTGAGCTGATTTTGGCCTCTTTCAAGTCAGTTCCATTTACCCAATTTTACTGCAGAACCCTACAATATTCTATAGTATCACAGATTTACACCCATCTGACACCACATCCCCAAACCTTGATATATTAAATTAGGGAAAAGACTGAAGAGGTGGGGCATTTTAGGTGTCATATTTGTTAACAAGATTACATATCAAACATATGTCTAAAAATTACAAATCTATTTATAATACATCATATACAAAAGTCCAACATGACAAACATATACATACAGTATATAGATGCTGAAAAACATATACCCCAAATTCAAAATGGTTAAAAAAGGTTTTGCTTTATTCTACTTTAAAGTTTCAGATTGTTTATAACATTTTATTACAATTTTCACCATTATACATAACAGGGACCATTCTCAGGTGGAAGTATGAACCCAGCCAGATCCTTTGGACCAGCATTGCTCAATGGGTTTTGGGAACATCACTGGGTGAGTTTCTAAAGAAACACAAAAACAAATTAAGCAGTTTGTCACTTTTTTTTTTATTGTGTTTTGTTGTATTTTGTGAACTTTGCCTGTTGTCTTAGTTAACTTCATTTTGGGTTTAAAATCGTTTTGAAAGCTTTATTAATGTGAACACCTTTCAATTTAAATGTAAAACCGTTTTAGATGAAACGTTATAGTATATCTACAGAAAAAGAAAGAAAATCCTTTTTTACTGTTTACTAAACATATATACAGTATGTATACGGGCATCTAAATAATTTCCTCATGGATTGGTTATAGCATAAATATGGTAAATTTGGTAACAAGTGTGGTTTGGTGTGGCGTTTATGGTCCAGTGGCTGAATGCATGGTGGCTAAGCATGGCATGCCGAAACATAAAATGTGAGCTCTCTTCTCTTCATTGAAGGACACATCAGAGAACTTGCATTTCTGAACAATGGGCTATAGTGCCACCGTCAGGAGTAGGACACTAGGCAAAAAACAAAAGCACAGCCTAGGGGCGGTCCCTGACAGTGGCCAACACCCCATCTGCTAGAGGCAGCTCAGTTTTTCACCTAGTGTCAAGAAATAAGGATTTAAAGAGAACTTTCACCTTTATCTTAAAAATGACAACACAGGCACTTTTAGAATTCTTTAGTAATTGCAATCTACAGGCAGATAGTTTGTAGGTACCCTTTTCAGGTACCCTTTTTTTTCCACCCCGTGGGGGTGTGGTAAGTCGATACTTACCACACTTGTGATAAGTCTATATCCCTCTTCGTCCCTCTTCGTCCCTCTGGAGTGATTTGTGTTTCCCTTCTGCCTCCTCCATATGATGTGGTGCTGTGCACTTACTGATATGGGCTAGTGGGTGTCTCTGCATGGTGGCAGGCTGTGGCTTTCCCCACCACTGTCGCCATACAATGTGCTGACAGCACTCCACGCCTCACTGAGGGCATCACTAATGGTTTAACTTGCAGCCATGTTGGGTGGTGGGCATCGGCAGCCATACTAAGAAAGGGCAAGTACCAGCGAGCATGATGGGGTAGCTACCACCAAGAGAAACCAGGTATCTCTGTGAGATCAGTACAGCCTGATCTAAGCCTTCTCATCCCTGCAACTCCATCCTTGTCTGCTCCACAGGATCAACATGGAGGGCATTCTAGCTGCTAGAAGCTGCTAGCAAGTATAAAGTTAATGCCTCCTCTACAGCCCAATGCCATGCCTTTTTGATCAGGTGATGCTCCAATACTGTCTAATACTGATAGGGCTTGCCCAACACCTTCCACACAGTCTTACTGACCACTAAGGCTGGCCATCATAGTAATCGCACAGTAGGATTGTATGGGGATGGAAGGTAGTGGGCAAGCTAAGAAACTACCAGGATGTGCTGGAGTTTTGTCCTGTCAGAAAGGCATGACATTAGTGCTTTGAGAGGCAATTGAATGCTTTTGCAGGTATTTGCAGGTTCCCCTCGAGGCCCTTATACATGCTAGCAGATCATTTACTGCAGACAGGAGCCATTTTATATTTACAGGATGGTTCTAACCACAAATCTTACATTAAATTATTAGCACATTTCAAAGGCTAGATGGTCTTTTTATGGTTTGATTAAATTCTGAATCTCTCTTTCTAGGTGTACTGGATTGGTCCCATTCTTGGTGCTTTTCTAGCAGGTGCTTCATATGAATTCTTCTTTGCATCAAGTGCTTCAAGGGAAAAGCTGGTTGCCTGTCTCACATGTAAGGATATTGAGATAGTAGAAACAGCAAGTGTCTCTCGGTCTTCCCTCTCAATGGCCACACAGACTGCAGGACGCACACGGCAGATGGAGCAAAAACACGAGCCAAATTAGCAGCAAGTGCATATTTCCAGAGAAACTTCTGTTTATGGACAGAGGACAGCAAATACTGACATAAAAAATGTTGTGGAAATGGTATTGCCAAAATAAATGTTATTGGAATACAGTATTTCATAAACAAATAATATTACGTGTTAGAACAATTTGTATTTATATATTTGTATTTATTGTAAGTGATCTAAATTGGATCTAAATTGGACCAGTAGTCAAATATTAAGAAATAGGACTACAGAGATTCATACCTTTACCGCTGCTTCTCTTTGCTGAATGAACCTAAAATCGACAAGCTTTTTGTCACTTCTGGTTTCAGAGCTGTCATTCCCCAGACACTGTGGCCAGGTATACAGTTGTTAAAGCATGAACTATGCTTTCATCTTCATTGGAGTGCAAAGGTGACATTAGTAGTCTAATAGACTTCTAATGTCTCCTTAAAAAGAATCTTGCATCACTAATGTGCTTTCACAAAGGGGGCTTGTGTCGGAGGTCGCCGCCCATGCTAGAATGAAAGCAAGTCCATTATTCATGGGTATCTCTACACTGAAGACCTGTAAAAGCTATGCCTATGCACAATTTTGGGTACTGTAGTTTTAAAGCATTTCCCAGTTGCACACAATTTTGAAGCTTGACGTTTGGAATCTATTTAGGTGGCACAACCCCATCTTTTATATTTTGTACATTAAAAAATGGATATTATATTGTGTTAACTAAAATGTATTTAAATGTATATTTTACTAAAGGTTTGAGTAGCGCTAAAGGTTTGAGTAGCGCTAATACAGCTGCCAACATTTTATTCTATAGAGTCTCTGCTTTCAAAACATATATAATTCAGGGGTGTTTTAAGTATTCTTCAGGTCTAAAATGTGCATATTACCACCTTTGGAAGCTAGTCTAATCAGCTTTGCTAAGCAGCTTTGTGTGCGTGCAGGGTGTGCACAAAAATGTAAACAAGAAGGTCGTACAAGTATGTCCACTTCCCCTTCTGGATGTATGTGATATAGCTGTTAGGGAGGGGGTTCAAAAAACATTTAAAAACTGACATTATTTCAGTTGCAATTCCTGATATGATGTACCCACTCACCCTGCATTGAGATTTTCCAGCTCGAGGGACAACAATCTAAGCACCAGCAGACTGAGAGTTTCAGTCACTGGGGCTGGTCAACTAAGAAGGTAACCCTTCACACACACACATGGTAGCTGCCACTACATGTTTTAACAGAAACGCACCATTCAACACATCCACTTATGTTATTCTGACCTTAAAAAAAGTCTATTGCGACCAGATGAAGTCAGCTTCTGCTCAGGTAAGGTATTTGTAAGGTGTCCAGGCTTGCCATTAGTGTAGCTAGCACTAGGACTTTCACTCGATGTGCAGGAGTTGATCCTGGTTCATCAGGTCCTCCAGAGATGTATAGGAATCTTTTTTTTTTTAGTCATTTAGTGCACTGCCCTAACGTGGTGCACAGGCGGCTTATCACATCTGTGTAAAGCTGGCCATACGCTTTACAATTTTTCTAGCAGGGCTGAATGAGGAAAATAGCTTGATTTCCCTAGCCATGCTAAACAACATGGATAGACAAATCTGTCCTGGATGGCTACTGTATTCTGGCAGCTGGCACTAGCAGCTGTCAAACTAGGTGGCGCCAGCAGGGCCACTCAGGGATCAAATTTTAGTATTTCAGTCAATTCAGCAGGAACCTCTAGAATTGATTGATACTTTCTAATTAGAGCATCTTTTATGGCTTTAAAATCATCATCCGTCTTGGTTGGCAATTCCACAAAGGCCTCCAGATGATTTACAACTCATGAGACAACAGTATAAGCATCAGCAGACTGAGTGTGACCGTCACTAGGGCAGGTCACCTGAGCAGTTTAAGTAGTTGTGAACACATCAATAAAAGGCTATAGTAATGTAGTAAATACCCTTTTAAAAAATAAAGACGTTTATTTTTAAACTTTTATCTAGCGGTCACATGATTGCACATCCTAATTCATTACCCTCTTCAATGTAGTGGGGAGCATGTCTATTTATGTAGGTGGAGGGGGTGTGTATCTTATGTCTGTTTTGTATTGCAGGCTTATACACACAGCCGTGAAGTACATTGCCCATTTGTGTCTTTTATAAACAAAGAGGTGGGTGGTCAAAATGCGAGTTCACTTACACACAGGAGGGAAGTATATTCTCCATCTGTGGCTTTGTGTGAAGTAAGACTGAGCCCACATAGTGAGAAGAGCTGTCATTCAACAACAGCTCTCATAGATTAGTAGAAAATGCACACACCTACTTGGCATGATCAGTTTGAGACAGAAGCAACTTTTAAGATCAACAGGTATTTTAAAAGGAAAAATAACATTAAAGTCTACATATATGAAGACCTACATGAATAACCTAGCATATATGAGGAATTTTAATTTTTGGGGTAACAAACACTTTAAGCCTTTACACATACAAACAGCTGTCACCATATTTTTTAATGGAAACATGCATTTGCTGTTGTAAATCTCACCATAAAAAGTCTATATTTCTTACTTCTACGCCCAGATAGGAATGTAACAGAGTGTACACCTGTTACATTCTTCAGAGAGGCAGGGTTGCGTTATTTCTGGTCACAGCATGCAGAGATTAAGTTTAAGGCATTTCCTTTAAAGATATCTTTTAATTTTAAAAAAACAGTGCTAGAATTATGTACAGAAAAGATATTACAAAATAGACACGAGCAACAGTAAAATAAAAATGTTTAGAAGTGAAACTTACTAAAGTAGAATCCATCTGATCATTGGTATAGTGAAAACCCTTTGGCTGACAAAATCTTGCAAGACATAATGAAAATTGTAGTTTTGTCACAGCTGGAGGGCCAAAGTTTGGCTACCCCTGGTATAGTGCAATATTTGAATATCTTGTACATCCAGTCTGACGTGGCAAGAGTCACTGGCACTCATAAAGTGACTTTTAGTAATCTTAAGTAGTTCTGATGGTAAAACTAGAGCTCCTAGCTGATATCTTTTCATGCCCATGGACAGAGTGTTGCAGAGCTAACCCTACCCAATCAAAAGGTCTGAGGTGTGTATTGTAAGTGAGCTGGAGTATGGTTTTAATAACACCTATATGCTATTATACATCTAAAATTATGACCATTAGCTCTTTCAAGCTGCAGGCAATTCCCTTATAAAAGACAGTGACATGCAGCATCTGCTTTGCCATCATAGTAGTGCTTGTAGCTTAAAAAGTCTGTCCACACTTTATTGATAAACCACAGAGAGCCTTCCTATATCTGGCCGTGCACAGTAACACTCCCTGTTCATACTTTCTGCCTGTACACCCCAGCCGCCAAGCAGTTTCATTCCTTTTACTGTATTCACAATACTTAATAATAATACTCAGTCTTACAGGAGAGTGGGACTCTCTTAGAATGGTCATGGCAGGTGGGGCACCTTATAGTTCCTGTGTTAATAACAGAGCTTGTTATATTATATTAAAGTGTATTTCCACTTTTGCAGTCAAATTTGAGAAAACTCCTCTGTATGTTTGTTGTGTGTTCCCATTCACGCAGCATAATGAAAAATAATAAAAAAACATTTTTATTAATTTGCCTTTTAGATGTTTTGTTGCAGCAAGTAAGACGGCTAAATCAAGGTTTTTCTGAGCACCTTCACGGTGATCTATCCTTATAGAAATACTTAGGACTGACATTTAAGGATTGTGTTTCTCTCATTAACTTCATACACATACAATGCACAAGTCAGGGTTGTAATTCTTTAACCCTTTGTTAGGACAGGCAGTGTTCAAATTTACAAATTATAATGAATAAACCCTTCACAGCCCCTCCTAACATTACAAAGGAGAAGCAAGTAGAAATTGTAACCCTTCAGAAGCCAATATACACTAACCCAAATAAAAAGCAATTCAAACTGCAAGAAGCATTTTTAAAGTATTTTTCTTTAGCCTATGCTATGTGAATGGGAACATGTAACAAATATAAAATAGGTGTTATTCCAATTTGGCTGTGAAAGTGGAATTATACTTTAAGCAGAGGAAAACCCTAGTTTCAGTTTTGACATCTACTAAATCATTTTTGCACTTGTACTGCATGTAATGCGTTCTCCGTGCAGTGGAAATATTTGCTCCTTCAGGAACAAAATTCCAGACTAACATGAAAATCTTTTCAGGCTAATTTACAGATATTTAGAGTTCTTGTGCCCCATCTAGTGGTAAAAACAATAGTGTTTTATCACCGACGTCATTCTTAAAATCTTTATTACTTTAATTATTGGGATTGCACACATTATCTGTATTTGGATACTAGAAGATAGATAGATAGATAGATAGATAGATAGATAGATAGATAGATAGATAGATAGATAGATAGATAGATAGATAGATAGATAGATAGATAGATAGATAGATAGATCATTTTTGGGATCTGGGAAATGCTGACCGTGCAGTACACAGAAATGGACTAGGATCTGTGTTGAATGAAATCTCGCACACAGCAAGTGCTTTTGTTCCAGAGGATGCTCGCACAGCGCTTTGCAAACAATCCCAACTGCACATGGGATAATCCCATAGGGGAGCTGTGGATTTAGGATACCACCCGTAGACTGAAAGGAGCCAGATAACTGTACAAAGGAGCACAATCCAGTTAGATGCAACCTGCTTGTGCTACAAAATTAGCTATGGAGGATGCAAGATAGCAAGTCAGGGGCTTCCCTTATCAGATGTACACCAAGTTAAAATACCTGCTCATACTACAGGAGACGTTTATTAAAGTGTCAATGACACCCCAGATGCCCCCAAAGCAGTTATTATAAATACACAACTCCGTGCATTTAGATTTCATGCTAGCTTGCATAAAGCAAAGTGGACAGAGGTGGGATGTTCAACTGCAAGGCTCTCAATTGTACATGTGTTGTGTCATGATGGAAAATTAGTATCATCTGTCATTCTGCACATTAACATATTTTCAAGATCCACATTAAAATATCAAGAAATACTTCTGCACAGCCAGAAAATGTAGGCATATAAAGATTGCAATCATTTGAAACTGGAACAACGCAACATAGGCAATGCATGAAGTTTTAGCATGTATTGCAGCTTTGTAACTTTATATTATAAATAGAGTTGGTGTATTCTGTCTGTTATCACTTCTGCATGAAGGGCAACAGACATTTCAGTCTTATTATTCTTACATTCTTGTCTGTTACTGCATTATTTATATATATGTATATATATATATAATTCCCTCTCTCACACTTTAATACAGTTACAATCAAATCATATGTTTTTATTATCAGAATTGTATTTCAGAAGGATGTCAGTACTTCTGCCACACACTACCAGCTAGCAGCACGTTTAAACTAACATCCAGCCAAAACAATCTGGTGTGGTCTTATATTTTGAGCTGCCCAGAGGGAGGAGACAGAATACAACGGAAGAGTTAACCATTATCTGTGACTCTACCCCTCCCGTTAGGGGGTGGTGTGTCTCTGTATAGGGGGATTAAACATGTCACAACCTCTGCCCCTTATAAATCCCCCCGCCACTCTATAAACAGGTTGGGGGGGAAGTATCCACAGCAGTTGGGAGTTTGGAGCAGTTACTCTGTCCGTGGCTTTTTTGGGTTTTTTTTAACGTTTCGTTTTTCTTTGTAAGTTTTCATTTTTTGTTAGCCTATTTATTTTCACCTATACTTGGAATATCTTAGGTTATCATCTCCTTCATTATTGGGGGGACTTCCATAAGTATACTGGGGCATCTCCCACCCACAGTGTAAATTTTGATTTCTGTTCTTTTCCTCTCTGTTTCCACACTAAGCCCTCAATCATGTGGGAATTCCGCTCATTCTCCTTTTGGAGAGCTGTTTTTGCTGAATTTTTTGGTACTATGTTCTATGTTTTTTTTGGCTTGGGTGCATCTCTAAAGTGGGCAGCCGGCCCAGCTAATGTACTGCTTATTGCATTAGCATTTGGTCTTGCACTGGCCACCATGGTCCAATCTATTGGCCATGTCAGCGGTGCTCATATTAACCCAGCAGTCACCTTTGCCTTCCTCATCGGCTCACAGATGTCCCTATTTCGTGCCATTTTCTACATTGCAGCACAACTGCTGGGAGCAGTAGCCGGAGCTGCCGTTCTGTATGGTGTCACTCCTGCAGCAATACGTGGCAACTTGGCCCTTAACACGGTAAATACTCATCATGAGAAGTAAATTGTGTGAAGTTGTGCTGTATTCTTGCAGTGTGTTCACTCGTCCTAGTATTACATTACTTAACCTGTTTTTCTAAATTTCCATCTTTGAGGGAGGCTTTCTGCCTAAGACCACTGAAAGCACTGGTATGTCATGATAGTATGTCCCTTCATATACACTTAACAGCAGAGGTGCAGAAGGCAAAACGTATTAGCCACTAAAAGGTATTATCTAGACCAGCCTTTCTCAACCAGGGTGCCATAGCACATTGGTGTGCCTTATGGCATCCTCATGGGCACCTCAAAATTTTGTGGTAGTGGGTCTGTGATGTGAAGGGGGCAATGAAGACTGATGAATTTGCTTTAATATGAAAGTGGGCTTCTGATGTGAAAGGGGGGATCCTGATGTGAAGGGGGGGCAACTGATGCAAAGGGTGACTCTGATGTGAAGGGAGGGGAACTTGATTTGATGGGGCACTTCGATGTGAAAGGGTAGACCCACTTTTTTGTGTGGGGTCCCACTTAAAATCTATTAAATTTTAGACTGGGGTGCCTCAAGATTTTGCATACTTTTAAAGGGTGTCGTGACTAGAAAAAAGGTTGAGAAATGCTGACCTAGAGAACTAAGATGATTAAAAAATGAAATCTTTTGAAAAGCTATGTTGCATTTTCAGGCATAATGGCAAAAAAAGCTGAAGTAGCAGAGCACAAAATGATATGCATATTCTGAAAAAGGGCTTGTTCACACCAAGTGCGGAGCAGATGCAGAGCAGAGCAGTTTAAGAATGCATCAAAAATGCATCCAGTGTATTCCAATTGTATTTTGGGCTCTAGTTCACACCACGGCGTTCAGTTTCAGTGCATGTGGAAAAACTGCTGCATACCCTTATTTCTGCTCTGGAAAGAACCAAAACGCATGTATATTCATAAAACACATACAAGCGCTCTGGAATGCACTAGACCACACCTGAAAGCCCATTTTAAGCAAAAAAAACCTGCGCCGGAACATATCCAAAACGCACTGCACTGCAAGTGCAGAAATGCTGCCAGATCTGGTCCTGATCTGGTGTGAACAAGACCTAAAGACATTTATCAAAACTGGAGCAGACTAAATCTGGAGCAGTGGTGCATGGCAACCAATCAGCTTCTCTCTTCAGTTTGTTCAGTTAATATTTGAAAATGAAAGAGATAGGCTGATTGGTTGCCATGCACAGCTGCTCTAGATTCCCTTCAATGTATACATATACAATGGTGAACACAATAATAAAAGATGGCATGTAAATAAGTTAACTACAAATTGACAAGATTCAGAGGGTCATTTATTAGCATTGTATTTAAAAGTGACCTTCTGGATTGCCTTGATTTGTAGCTTAACATGGTTAATTTCTTTTTATTTCATTTTTTTAATTATTATTTACATGTTATCTGCATACAGTGACTCCACTTTAGCGTTTATCTGCCGATATGCCTCAAGAAAGAACCTACAGTTTTGAGAACTTGTATTTTTTTTGTCACTATAAGTTATTACTTTGACAATACTTTTTGCCTTCTATATCTGTTTTGTTCATTCCTGGCTAACACAGTACACCACTTTGTTCGCTAACTTTACAGCACAAATGCTGTTGCAGTAGTTTATACCAAGTCAGTTCAGATAGCAGATATGGCTGTAAGAATCAGGCTTTAGGCAATAGGCTACAGTGGAGTATTGGCAGCTAAAGCCCCTTTGGATGTACAATCGACAGGTCATGCAGGTAAGTGAAACACTCCACAAAAGACAAGTTACATAGAAATTAAAAATCAAGTTACATACTGTACATGGCTAGGGTGTTATCTACATAATATGTACATATTTGACATTGAAATAGAGCTATCTGTAAAAAATAAATCCAAGCAACTGGGCTTGCTGTATTTTTCTTGAAGACGTTTCGCTGGCTATCCAACTAGCTTTCTCAATTCAGATAGAGAGCATTCAGAATTGAGAAAGCTAGTTGGATGACCAGAAAAACGTCTTCAAGAAAAATACAGCAAGCCCAGTTGCTTGGATTTATTTTGTACAAATATACCGTGACCTGGATGAATGAGAACCTTCACAGACACATTGAAATGTAGAGATTTCTTTTGAACTCAATCCTCTAGCACATTAAAAAGAATACAGCAGGTAGGATAATTATATACTGTATATTTATGTATATATTGTATATATAGAAATATATAAAAAAAAAAATATATATATATATGTCACAACAACAAATAATTGTCTCTATTTAACTGCAGCTAGATATCAGTTAAAAGATATAAAGACACTTGTTTCAGCCATAATAGAAGTAGACCTTGAACAGTTCCAGTGTTTTTTTTAAATCATATTATTGTTCAGTTCATTTGTGTTATTATAGACTTCTCGGTAGATTGATCAAATAAGCACACTGAAGGGAGAACACTTAAAATGATAACTATTTGCCCTTGTTGGTGACATTTCATACTGCACATATCTAAAATAATACATCTATAATTAAAATGTATACTAGACTCAGCGTTTTGAATGCATAATCTGTTTTATAATATTTGTAAAATGTAATTATCTTTCATTGACATTTGCTTGAAAAGATCAATCATGACAGATTAAAAGCGTATTAAAACCAAGAACAATATTTTATATAACGTAACACACTTCCTGTCCTAGGGTGACAACACTCACCCTCTGCAATATAGCAATAAAGTAACAGTGTTGTCACTCTAGGCTGCTCCCTCCTGGTTTGGAAATCTCTACATTTCAATGTGTCTGTGAAGGTTCTCATTCATCCAGGTCACGGTTTACATAGATGTAGGTCATCAATTACATAGATGTAGTGTTCTGCAGCCCACAAAGGAGAACTAGGAAGGTGGATAATATTTGTTTGAGATTTAAGTTCAGTGCATAGAATGTTAAAAAGGACTATGGATCTCTGGCAGGATAAACATGTAATTTTTCTCTACTTGCAGGAAATGTACTTAGCCCGGAAAAAAAAGGAAAATTAGGCACCACATCTAAGGGTTGCTAAGCTGCAATAAATACATTTTTTGTTCTTGGGCTTAGATTTTTTTAAAGGAAAAATAGGTGGTTAGTTGTGTTATATGTTAGTGTCATTCCCTTATATTAAGTCGTTATATCTAGTAAAGCTAGAATGAGAAAAACAATAATAAGCAAATCATTTACACATTGGAGCCCATAAAGGTGGCCCTTGACTTCTCTTAGTGTAGTACAAATTATTTGTAAGGTTTATCCTAATAAATGTCAAACTATTCTCTGCCTAAAGTGTATTTCCACTTTTGCAGTCAAATTTGAGAAAACCCCTCTACATGTTTGTTATGTGTTCCTATTCACACAGCATACTGAAAAATAACTTTAAAAAATGAATTCTTACCTATTAGATGTTTTGTTACAGCAGGCAAGATGGCTGATTCCAGGTTTTTCTTAGCTCCTTCACAATGATCTGTCCTAATGGAAAAACTTAGGACTGAAATTTGAGAATTATTTTTATCTGATAAGCTTCATTAGCCACCTCAGACCCCTCATCCATCACATCCCCTCCTAACATTTCAAAAAAAGAAGCCCTAACCCAAGTAGAAATTTTAACCATTAAGAAGCCAAGATACGCTAACCCGAGTAAAATTTAAATTTCAAGAAGCATTTTTTATTTTGTTTTTCTAGCTTATGCTATATGAATGGGAACATGTCACAAATCTAAAATGTGTTATCCCAACCTGGCTGTAAAAGTGGAAATACATTTAATCTACAGCTGATTTAAAAGAGAAATGACAAGTGCCATATATAAAAGTAGTAAAGCACAGCAACATGTATGGTTTAGTGCTACTGCAGGGTCTGTTTTAAAGTGTACCTGTCGATTCTCTAAAACAATGCCAGCAGCTGCAGCCTGTATTAAAGGATACATACTTAACGTTATGATGAGTGGCATGTCCATTCTTCACCGATGCTACCCAACACTTTTGGGTGTTTCGGATAGTGTCCGCTGCTGGGCACTGTGGTTCCTCTCGCTGGCTCGCTGAGTCCTTTGCGATGTAGCAGCTGGTGGCAGGAACTATGGTGTTCAGTGGTGGACACTCTATCTTACACATGCAGAAGTGAAGGGTAGCCATGGTGCAGAATAGACAGCCCACTCGCCAGAAAGGCAAGTATGTAACCTCTATAAAAATATATTGATAGAAATTTGCACACATTAGGTGTATCATAAGGCTCCTTCAGATAATGCAGCTAGTAGGATTTCCAGATTCATTATTGAAAGTAAGTTCATAGTAATGTGCTATAAAGACAACCAGCAGTGGTTTATGTATTCAGCAACTTTATTGCCAGCCAGCCAGCCAGCCAATGTGTTTAGCCATTTAACATCCTGTCACGTGCTGTCCTCTTTAATAACATTGTTCCTCTCAAATGACCCAGTATAGTTATTTTATTATATACAGTTACTAGATATGAATGACTGTGAGCGATCTAACCCAAAACTTTGTCAGTAAAATTATGATATAATAATAAGGGACAGTGCATCACATTAAATGTAAGGCCTGGTTCACACCTGGGCGATTTACAGCGCTGATCGACGCGCTGTAAAACGCTCAGCATGTGAAAACCAATAATTGCCTATGGGCATGGTTCCCACCTGGGTGTATTTCAGCGCGTAGTAACACGCTGAAAAACACCCTACGCCCAAAGTACCGGAGCTTCTTTGGGGCGTATTTTCCGCGCGTATCCATTAGGATACAGCCGGATAGCCCTCGTAAACACGCGTTTGTCACGGTTTTTCTTTTACCGCAAATCGCTGTAAAAACACGCGGCACGAAACGTGCGGCAAACGTGCATATTCCGTACGCCCAGGTGTGAACCCAGCCTAAAGATACATCACCACACCACAAATGTACTAACGTTGTTAGCTATTGCATATACAGATGGAGTGTTTGGGGGGTGGGCAATTATATCATCCTTTAAGATCATTATTTAATTGTATTATTTACTTTTTTGAACTCTGTATTTCATGCCATTATATTAAGGTACGCAATAGCATTAAGCACAGCAGCAATGTACTTATTATAATACTATACTTATAATATAATATAACAAGTATATATATATGTAATATATACTTGATATGAAATGCTCATCTTGGTCCAAGAAAGTATATTATAATAAACGTTAGTAAGCACTTGAACAGAAACAGCAATAAAATGCAAGGCTCAAACATTCTAGTTACAAGCAATGGTTTTCCAAAACATACTCAGACGGTAAAATGAACACTATGCTGCTTTTACATTGCAGTTCAATTTTAATTCAAAACATTTTATGCATTCTTTTGCAGAATGACACTTAGTTCTTTTACAATTTCAGTTTCCATAAAGCAATGAATAAAACATACATTTCAGTGGAGTCAGGACTGCTCAATGTCAAACTGCAGCCTTTTATTCAAATAGGATTTGTTAGCACCTTCCTATTAGTGCTAACAAATACTCTTTAACTACATTTTACCCTGCAGTCCCCAAAACTAGATTATACAGTACATGCAATAAACAACAATTCTGGATTAGAACAAGTGTGTCTTATTATGCATGTACTTAAAATGCTTATGCTGTCTCTGACCTTACTTTACAGCTCCATCCTGGGGTGAGCCTTGGCCAGGCAACAACAGTAGAGATTTTCCTTACACTTCAGTTTGTACTCTGTATCTTTGCCACATATGATGAAAGGAGGAATGGCCGTTTGGGCTCCGTGTCTTTGGCCATTGGATTTTCTCTCACCTTGGGACACCTCTTTGGGGTAAGTAATCAAGTATAAAATATAGTAGCAAACTATAATATTATCTCTGTTTGAAATACTTTTAAGGGAGAACTCTTCTCCGCTCCAGCGATGGAATGTCCCTCGGTGTCCTCACGTCCTATACATTTTATTCGACATGATGACTCACACGACCTTAGACCGCTGGAGCTGAGGGGAAGCGAGGCTGAAGGGAGCGGTCAAAGAGCGAGTCAGGACCATAGTTCCGGGGAGTATAACTCTATTATTTTAGCTCCCTAGACAAAATGAGCACTTAAGCCTTGCAGTGCTGGCGTAGCCCAACTGCAAGGGTTAAGATTTGATTTGATTTGCACAATGTTGAATATGTTTAAGAAAAAAAAAAAAAAAAAACATAGTTAAAGAGGCCCTATACTGTGTGAACTGGTCCCAACAACATCCAGAAAAGGGCCAAGGACTAATCACCAGTACTGCCTTTAGGTATCCTGTAGCTGATCATTTCCCTAAAGCCAACTTGCCATGTCTTATTCCAGTATGTTGCCGTATGGTAGTGGCCATCTTAAAACAAAAAGGAATAGGGCATTAAATCCTCATGTCAGACCTGCCTCCCCATCACTGCTACTCTAATAAACTAATGGTTGGTGAACTAATGACTAGATGGGTAATGATACTTAATGGGCAGCAGAAGAGGTGAAAGAGCCATAGAAGATCCCTAGACAGCACAGCAGGAAGGAGGCCTCAACTGGCAGCATTAGGGATCTGGTAGAGAAGCCAGTGCAAAGAGATTCTTGCACTGCTGGTACAGTTTGTTCTACAGCTGGCCCTCAGAAGAACAACAAGCAGCACAGTAGTAACATCATCAACTGTCAATGTGGTGCTCAGAGAGGAGTCCCAAATCTACGGAGATTAACAATCATCAGGGGCAGAGTTGACAGGATACAATTGGATGACATTACACTGCAGACAAAGGAATGCCTAAGCACCGCTTAGCCATAATTAACCTTACCAGATATTCCCTATAATACAGCAAATGTTCACTTTTTAGTGAGGTCCACTTTAATTAAAATCCCTAAAGCAAAACTCCAGGAAAAACCTATTTTTAAAAGTTAGACTGCAAGGGGTGCACACATTTTATTAGTAGTCTGTACCACATACAGTGTGTCCTTTGATCTTCTAGGAGGTGGTTCTGCAGTGACTTCCTGTCTCTTACAGTGAGCATAGAGAGTTGCTCACTCTGCACCCACTCTACTCATAAAACACCTTGTTTTCTTTTCAGTTAATACTTACTAGATTATTTTAAGGATCCACATAGACACTAATATACAAGAAATTATAGATTAACTGGCTATATATAATCTTAAACAGAATAAAGTGATCTTGACCTGACCTAAAAGGTTTCTAGGGTAACATTATTACAGAAGTCTACCTTATGGTGTCTGCATGTACCTGTGTTAGTACCATGGGGAGACCCTTGGATCTTAGGCCCAGACTGTACATAAAAAACAGGATTTGTTTGAAAGATGACTAATATCCGAAAATCTATTTAATTGATAGCAATAATAATTTCATGCTTTTGAATAGTTTCATTTAATGATAATAACTACATAATAAATGTTGATGGGCCTACTTAAAAAAGACATGGTACAGTGAGATTTGTGTGCGATTTTCTCCTAATGCACATTTCTACAGGATCTAAAAACTAACTGGCATATTTACAAATGGTGAACTGATCATTAAAACATTTGAAGAAGGTTCCATATGTTCAGTGTAAAAAAACAAACATGCCAAACTGAAGAAACCTGCAGACTAAGGCAGAAGAAACGGAAGCTTATTACAAATAATTGTGCTCTACACTGCCATAGTACTGTACTAACCTTATAATGTTTTTGTTCTCGGAGTCCATGTTCACTCACTTATGAATGTGGTGTACTTCAATAAAATACAATAGGGATGGCTAAAAATTGTTATAAAATGGTTAAATGGGGAAAACTGAAAAGGTGCTGACAAATTCCCCTTGTGAACAAAACCATCAAACATTTGTAAGGATAAAAAAGTTCCTAAAAGAACAAAAGTTCACAAAAATAGGTGCATACACCTATTCAATCTTTTATAAACAGACACCGAAGTGTCCATGACTGCACATACATATCTATTAGGGGTTCATTAGTAATCTCTTCTTTCTATCAGTAATATCAATTTAATGGTGGCAATAGACAAAGCAGTTATACATATGATCGTATTTTCTATACACTTTCCAACTGGGATAAAAGATGTACAATCTTTTAAGCACCAACGTGGAGAGAAAATTGCCAGAAGCAATTGGTCCATATAATCCAAATCAATTGGAAATGATGGTTCAGGCCCCAAACAACCTGTTACAATCCTATGTGACAATCATTTAAATAAAGAACATTCAAGGTGCCATACCACCATATTACCAATCTGTCCTATCATTTTGCCTACTTTCATGCAATAGGATTTTCTGCCCAGACCAATCATAATAATTTCTATGGAATCGATCGGATTTGATCTAAATCGATCAATGATACAGTATAGAAAGAAATAGAAATGTAAAGAATTGTTTAACCAGATCTTTGCGTGTATGTCAATGAGGAAATAAGTCAATGAGGAAATCTCTGGCTTAGCTGAATGGGTAAAGTTTGAATATAACATGGGTGCAAAAAAATGAAAAAAGGGCCTCAGTCATGAAGGGGTTAATACTTTATCTGAGCCAATCTAAGCACTGTATTGTCCATCAGATGGCCATGCATTAAAAAAAAAACAACAAAAAAACCCCTAAAATCTTTGGTTCTAGAAAAATATTACTCCGCATGGTGAGTTGTCATTATTTTGTCTAATGACACATTCGATTTGATTAGATTCAAAGCATATAAAGATGGTATGTTTGTGTGCTCACATGTGAACTTTTCTTATGTCTCTTTAGTTGTATTACACTGGTGCCAGTATGAACCCTGCAAGATCATTTGCTCCAGCAGTACTCACCAGAAATTTCACCAATCATTGGGTAAGAAACTAAATTGGCATTGTGTATTTTTTTTACAAAACACTAGATACCTCCAATAACATTTTACAACGATTAAAAGTCACAGATATATGTTCAGTTGCCAAATAAAACACACAGATAGATTAATAGATAAAACACTAACTAAACTATATCTAAAGCCAAAGCTTTTTAAAGTCCAATCTCTGGCTGCTATGCAGTGGCATAACTATAGCCTGGGCTGCTATGGGGCATGGGGGTGGAAGTGGGCCCTATTAGGTTGTTAAGGCAAATTAAACATAGAAAATGTGAAGACCACGGAGTACTGTATCATTAGGGTTGGAGCGTTGCAGGTGATGACAACCCTAATCCTCTGTAAAGTCTACAGTGTAGGACAGCTGACGTGTGATGCACAAGAGGAGTCTTTAGGATCTTGGTGTCGTTAGTCACAGCTCAGAGAGAGGTCACCAGGGCCCCCCCATTACAATTTCACTATGTGGCACTATGATTTGTAATTATGCTCCTGCTGGTATGCTAACCCTGTCTGACACTGCCACCTTTAAGTCACCCACTCACCGATCTAGCGGCCCACCTGTTTATGGGTGAATGAGGCCCAGAGTTATTCAACCCACTTCCTGTGAGCCTTGGGCTTTATGTCTCCAATCCACACCTGGGACTCAAGAATGCTGTAGTGAGTGGCACCATGTCATTATGTGGCACCGTTCTCTGCAGCATTCAGAATCCACCTACCACGGGAGGAAGAAAAGGCCAAACAGGACCTGTGACATATTATTTAGTCGGAGAGGTGCTCCAATGAGAGGAGGGGAATACTGAGCCTAGAATTAGACTTTGAATCTTAAAAAAAAGAGTAGAGAATAGGTCAGTTTTTTTTTAACTTCCTGTCTTCAGACACAATAGGAAGTGGGAGGAAATTTTTGTACAGCAAGGGACAGGCAGGAAGTTGTTACTAAAACGAGTGTCCACATTGGAAGATTTCACTTATTTGCATGTCCCAGTGATACCTTTTGAATATTCAATTTCTGTTACTGTGACAATGGTCACCAGGATAACTAGAGAGGGTAAAGCTTCCCAATTGGGACACAGACTGAAATATTAACCTGACATAGGTTCTAACCCTTACCTACTTTATATAAAAGAAAAAAACATGTTTGCTTTATATTCATGTTAACCACTTGAGTCCCTGGGACTTTTTCTTCCTAAATTTCCCAGAGTCCCTGAGTACTTTTTTTTTGTTTCGCTGAAGGCTCGTTTCCACAAATTATGTTTACTATACCCCAATCTTTAGGTCTACCCTTTATCTTGTAGTCTACCCTAATGTATTATACATTTTATTAGGACAGATGGGGCTTTCATTTGGATACATATATGTTTATCTCCTTTTTTTAATTTGGAATCAAAAGTTAAAAAAAATGAAAAATACATTTTCCTGTAAATTTTCCTAGGGTTTACATAATTTGTTCACCCCCATATATTTACCACAAAATATAATCAAAAAACATCTGTTAATCAATAACAATAGTGTGACTTTTATATAATGTAGCAGAATGATAAAGCTCAAAGTGAATGCATGTGTTTTTTTTACTTTAGGAGAGCTTAATTCCCCTAATGGCGCTACATTGTGATGCACACAGGGGAACACAATGGTCAAAGTAAAATTATGATAAGATTAATTGGGTTGACAGAGACACAAATTACCACAATAATAACTTTTTCATAGGTTTGCAAACGCAGAAAATGAAAACGACATTGCATTCGCTTGTGGTAGTAATTGATACTTGCACAGTAAATGTAAATGTCATCCAGATCACCGGACATCATTATTGCATTCTGGGGATAATTTAATTATATATATATAATTATTTTTTTACAACAGCCAGCAATAGATCACTATACCAGTGATCTACTGCTGTAGGAAGAGGTTAGACAGAGCTGCAACAGATCTGCTTGAGTCTCCTCACTGACAGGAACACGAGTGACGTCACCAATGTAAACCCTATGTGGAAGCATGATGTTAACATTTGCTTCTACAGGGCACTCCTATGCAGTAGTGCTGGATGCTGGCTGTCAATGACAGCTGGCAGTTCCAGCATGAAACCCTACCGGGAACTGCTGACTTCCTATGCCATTTTAAAATGGCACTGGGGGCTCAAGTGGTTAAGGACTCACTATATACATTCTCAGACTTTTCATCCATCCATCCTTTGGCTTCCCAAAATGCAAGACCCACCTCGACCTAACCACTGAACCATCACATTCTCAAATAATTCATCCCCACACAGCTACCTCCTCATTTCCCCCTCCTATTTTAGATTGTAAGCCCTCAGGGGCAGGGCCCTCCTTACCATCTTGTCTTGAATTGTATTGTAAAGTCTTCCTTATATTGTAAAGCGCTGCACAAACTGTTGGCGCTATATAAATACTATGTAATAATAATAAGACAAAAAACGGTTAGATTGATTATAAATCAATGCTTAAGCCATGACAAAGCAGTGGAGATCTAAGATTATGAATTGGGGAATGGCCCCTACTGATACTCCACATTACTGGTCATAAATGTATATAGTGTAATGTATAGTATAGTGTAACAACAACAATCACAGAGTGATATTGGTATGTTTGTGGAAACCTTTAAAACAAGTGTAAAGCAGATCTTAACCTAATCACTAAAATCTCATATGTGCTTTAAATGATATCAAAACCAAAAATGTAATATATTGCAGCTTACCAGCTCTTAGATGTGATGTCTGCATTGCAAATGAATGCAAACTGTCAGGATATATTCTTGCTGATAAATTACTTCCATCCAATGTTCATTTGAATGTTATCATAAAAGTACATAATAAAAGATAATATCCATAACCTTGTAGATCTCTCCAGACTTGAAATCCTCGTACAACACTGTAAAACGGATAGACAGAGCACTGGCCTTGTGTGATATCATCAATCAAACTTTATGAAAATGTATAACATTCAACTTGACTTTAAAAGTTAAAGTGACACTAAGCTCAGGAGTTAATTCTTATAAATACATTCAAGTACCTTAACTATTAACAAAAATGTATCTAATTTGTGTGTCACTCAGCCGTAGATCCTCAAATCATCTCTGAATTGTTGCTGACACTGTCCTTCCTTCTGGAGGGTGGCTACTTTTGTTCCCCATGGTCCCTGTGTGTGTTGTAAAGTAGTCACCGCTCCAAGCTCACTCCCATGATGGACTACAATCTCAATACAAATTTGTAAACTAAATATGAGATTTGAGGATCTACAGCCGAGTGATACACAAATAATGTTCAGTATTGTTAATAGTTATGGTACGTGAATGCATTTTTAGGTAGAGATGCACCGAAATTTCAGCTGCTGAAACATTTCGTGCAAAATGCCCAAAATACAATTTTTCCCCAAAAATGTGGTCTATCCCCAGTTTCTTTCCTCTTCGCAAGGCACTGCTCTGTGTCCCCTCCAACACAAAGCAGCGCACAGCAGTGTCAAGGGAGGCCAAGCTCTCCTCCTGCACCATCCCACTCAGTCTCCTTTAACAAGCAAATCAGGATGGAGAGCGGTGCGGGGAGGAAAAAGCTGTCACAGAAGGCCTAGGCGTCGGTGTTGGGGAGGAGTCAGCTGTCAGCGATGTCACAAGAGGCTGAGCTCTCCTCCACGCACCGCCCGCTCAGCCTCCTGCGACAGGCGGATGAGTCAGGATGGAGAGCGGTATACAAACACTTAGCTGATTGCTGAGGGTTTGGAAATAATTGAGGCCATAGTATGCTTACTCTGTTCCCAAATATAAATGATTAGAAAGTACTCTACATAACTTCCTGTTCATTCATGATTGTGGACATACTAACTATATCCACAGTTTATGAATGGACAGGAGCACTCAGTATAGAAGCTCCCTGTTCATTCATAACAGGGGCTGCAGAAAAAGAGATTGAAGACTCTGTGTTCTCATCCTCTTTTTCTATTTAAAAAGGGAAATATCAGGGGTCTGTTTAGACCCCTGATATTTGCCCAAAGCCCCTAACAGTAAAGTAAAAAAAAAAAATTAAATATTAAAAAAATAATTTTAAAAAGGTTAGAAAAAAAAATTTGGTTTCAGCCTGACAAATTTTTTTATTATCTGTTTCGGTCTGAACATTCCATTTCAGTGTTCCTTTATTTGTAGGATTTAACTCCTGAGTTTAGTGTCACTTTAATAAATACAGAAAATACCTGTTTGACTGCCAGAAATGCAGTGACCATGTCACTTCCTCAAAGTCTAGCTTGGGTAGTAGCCATGACTCTATGGCAGTGGAGGAGTGAGTGTAGCCACCCAAGCTATTTGTAGGATTGCTGGGGATAATAAAAAAAAAGTCTGAACAAAAAAAGAAAATGAATGCAGCTATCTCATCTAAGGACTGGTAAGCTGTGATAAAATACATTTTTGTTTTTCGGGTGATATGGCCTTTAATGTTAATGTAATTTGAAAAGATGTTTCAATCCTTATAAATTTGAAACTTTTACTAAGCGAACAACTAGTGCTCCACAATGAATGTTCTTGTTGGGGCACATCCTTTTAGATGGTGGTTCCCAGATGTGTCTTATGTTGTCACCTTGTCACATGCGCTTCTGGTGGAGACTACAAGTGGCTGTAGAGGCACACACTGTGAAATCTGGAAGTCAGACCACAGTATTGATGTGCAACTGATGTTGAAACATGTGCACATAGAGAGAAAGTAACTGGAGAAAAGGGCTGAAAAAGCAGCATTCTGTTGCAAAAAGGGGTAAAAATTGTATTTTTATAAAAAAAGTAGCAATTATTTATATTTCACAGCGCTTTAGCAAACTAAATGTCATCCTGTTAGGGTTTAGATCTACTTTAATGTTGAGGAGTAAGTAAAGTGTATGTAGTAGACATGTAAGCTGCAGATTTTTTTTTTCCATTTCTCATATTTCGTTATTTCAGGATCCGGATCCGAAATTCAATTCCGAATTTCCGTTAGTTTTGGACGAGTTTATGAATATTCGTTGCGAATACCACAGAAAACCATTTACAGATATTATAACTAAAGCTGGAGCTCCTAGACCCGAATGGCATTCGGGATCCGAATTTGCGAATTTCCGAATACCATTCGGGAGCTCCAGAAAGCAATATGGGTCTGGGAGCCATATTAAAGCTAAGGCTTTTAGACCCGAATGGCATTCCGGAGCTCTCGATGCTATTCGGAAATTCGGACTTCATTCGGTCTTGGAGCATCAGTTTTAGTATTATGTTTTGTAATAAGTAGTATTCTATAATACGAACGAATATTCCTAGCAGCAACATTGTGACCCATATATACATAAAACTAAAACTGAGGCTCCCAGACACAAATGGCATTCGGGAGCTCCTGAATTTAATTAGAAAATACGGATTCAGGCCCATTCAGATGCATTAAACCGAAAAACACATCTGACTGACCAGAAAAGTCTCATGTCCGATTCAATTTCGTTTTTGAACAAAATTCGGACGGGATCCGAAATTCGGAAACGGAAATACTGATTTGGATGCATTTGGATGTATTGGGATTCGGTAATTCGGATGTGTCCGAATGTCAGAATTTCGGAAAATTCATACGAATTTTGATTTGGAACGAAACAAATCACACATGTCTAGTATGTAGAAATAAGACTTTGTAAGATTTTCATTGGTCACAGTATTGTAGAGTAAATAAGTGTAAAATAAAATGGCATTTTCAGAAAAAAATGGAAATCATGTCTTAGCAATTTGATTCTCGTGTTTCTCTTCTCTGCACAGAAGGCTGCATTAAAGATGAACTTTATCCTTATCTTTAAAATGACAACTTTAGAAATGTTGAGTGATGCAATATACAAACAGATACTTCTACATAATTGCAGGCTTTTATTCTTTATATACCTTATTTCGCTTTTCCTCACCACTCTTCTCACAGTGGCCATGATAACTAAGGGCAGATTACTAGATCTCCCTTTACTTCCTGGAACTCTGGCACATGTGACTAGGACATGTGACCGTGCACATCATCTCAGGGGAGGAAAATGCCATTCTCTGAGATTTTGCAGTTTACAGATGAGATTTCCCAGCAATGCTGTGTAATGTAACCTTCCCAGGATGCATCTCTTAGGCACAGGCTCCATCAATACCTAAGAGGACCAGGGAGTAGAAAAACAGTAATTGTAAGTAAAAGCATAATATGTTTGTTTTTTTAACAGTATATCAAAAGCAAATTATGTTTATTTAACTAATGAATGTAAGATGATTTAATATCAGCATGCAGAGCTGCATGCGCATGTGAATTTTAGTGAAAGAGAGTAAAGGTAGCCTTTAAGATTTTATTAGCAAAATTACGCGCTGGCAGAGTTTGATATTTCAGCACAACTATAAAAACAGTTGTTCTATATTATCCTGCGGCATACTATTCGACTCAGATCTCAGACCAGCAAGTAATCTAGGCTATGGTGGTCCGCATTTTGTTTGCTGGGGGACCGTGGTAATCCCTCCTATCGAAAAACAGAGATGCGTCCAAACTACATAGAAAAAAAACCTAATTTTTTTAAACTCTCCTTTAAAGGAGAACTCTATCTTCTCTAAAAATGAAACAAGCAATCTTATTGTTATATAAAAAAAAAAATTAATTTCAGTCTGCAGCACTTTGGATTTTCTAATAATGGCAAATAAAGATAAATATTATTTCCTTGCAATATATGGCCAACTGGGAGTGTTCCATATAAAGTTTGTGTACAGAACTCCTCCAGAAGGCTTCCTATTTTCTCTTCTCGTGATAATGGAAGGGAACCCTCCTATTCTCTTAATCAGTTTGAGAAAGAACATGGTAAAGCAAACATGAATTTCTGCAATTCAGAGAAAAGTACAAATCTGCTAAAACATTTTTTAAACCCTTACAATGTAATTAGCTGGAATTGTACTTCATAATCAAATGCCCGAGTGTTTAATACTTAGACCATTTTTACAAATGTAATATGTATGCTGGTTGGTGGACCTGCATTTGTAAACAAAAGAATAAAGTTAGTTAATAGAAAAAGAGAGAAGGAAGCTGAATGGTGAAAACATAAAGTGTGTGAATAGACAGTATATACCTAATTCACAATTGTTTTCTTTATTATTCCTCTTATATGCAGGTCTATTGGGTTGGCCCTATCATCGGCGGAGCACTTGGAGGTCTTGTGTATGACTTTATCCTCTTTCCAAGAATGAGAGGGCTATCAGAGAGACTTTCAATCCTTAAAGGAGCTCGACCTGCAGAGCCCGAAGGCCAGCAGGAAGCAACGGGAGAGCCTATAGAGCTGAAAACACAATCTCTATAAATAAAACCTCTGCACAATTACATAGTGACACACAAACATTCACACACGCACACAATTTGGGCCTAGTTAGCGTAATATCCGTCATGGGAAGTGTGTTGGGGGGTCGGGTTATACTTTGAAAGATGTTTCTTTTCTTACCAGGCTGTGGTATTGTGTTGAAATAGGGGCAGAAGGAGCGGTCAATGTGCTTGATTTTCTCATCAAAGTTGGGATGGGGGCGTTTGAAGGGGCCAAACAACTCAGGGGCAAAAAATATTTATATCACAGAAAAAGGTATTTACAGCTCAAACGAGAGGGATTCATCCTCCCTGCCACAAAAAATAATAATGTAGCACTGAAGTTGGAACCATATGGTAACGCAACTCTTAAGTGCCTTATTAACGTGTCGGTTATAGGTATTTAATTAGACGTGAAGGTCCCCTTTAAACTTCCCACCCACCCTCCTAACTGCGACTCTAATGCTGCTGTACATCTCAGACACATTATTTTCTTTATACTGCGTTTTACTTTTTGCTGGTTTAAGGAAATGTTTTCTTTTTGTGTTTTAAGAGGGTGGAGGAGAATAATGGGCCAAAAACTCTTTTATTTTACAATGAACTCTATTAAAATATTCTGTAGGCATCTCGTAACAGTAAAGGAGTTAACCCCATTAACTTATACTTATGAAATCCCTTTGTGTGGAAATGTTTGCCCCATAATCTTTAACATGAAGACTTCCATATTTTATGCTGCTCAGGGTTAGTGAATCACCCTGTTCATATTCTTCCTTCCATCATGTAAGGGACAAATGGGATAAAGGACCCTCGATATGATTGAATGGCAGCTCCTTATTTCTAGAAAGGCTTGTATGGACATTTCATGTGTGGCATTTGTCTGCTTGCTACCAGAAATCTGCCCTTTATCAAATGTAATAAAACAAAATCTATAACTGGAAAAATATGTCAACTGTCTCGGGTTTATCAGATCCAGCGTATCTCTTTATCAAGTTATCTATTTTAAAGCTGCTTTCTTATACTGGTAATTAATTAGAAATTACTTTTTAGTATGGAGAATGCAGCCAATTTTTTTCCATAATTTAATGACATGTTTCTTTAATTTGATTCATGTAGCTAATATTATTTGGTTTGATCATAAATGCAATTAAAACTTGGGCCAGGGTAAGTAGGTGTGTCTCTTAAAACTGAATTTCAAGTTAGGTATATTATTTATGACTAAGCTGCATTGTGTTTAGGTCTGATCACATTGTTCATTACCTTTCTTAGCCCAGAAATCTACTTTGTGTTACATATTTCCTCATTAGTAAGCACCCAAACAATGTACATCTATGTGAGTGACATATATGTTTAGTGAATGTGAGGTAACACACAAATGGTACTTCTGTTCTAAATATATATGTAGGCCAGGGTGCACATGTCAGTGAATAGAAACCTTGCAGAAATATTGACATCTGGCACAGAGTGAAAGGTTTTTAAATACATGTTAATATTTCAGTCCCAAAGTGGCTCTCCCAAAATTTGGAGTCAGCATTAATGGAATTGTGCTGTACCTGGTGCATGCAACAGAAATGGGTTGGATTGTAACAGGATAACGAATAAATGTCTTCATTCATATGACCTGCTTCATGTCCATGTTACACCCCTTTTTGGGCTTTTGAGGCTGCAACATGTTTGAACATTACCTTTTGTTAATGTAGACATAACCACTGAAGCCAGTATAGATAGCAGTACACTTACTCCATTATTATAAGGTTTACAATCAATGTGCAGGTCTACACGGCATGATGCTAAAAATATTAGATAATTCTCCACATTAAGATGAAATACAAATGATTTATATGAACAATATAATATCGATTATTATGCCCAAGATAACCATGACAGGGGAATACTGGTAAATAAAGTGTCCTTTGAAACTTAGTTTCATTAGTGTTGATCCATTTTTTAACTATATGGCTCTAGTGGCAAGGTTTAGGTTAATATGGGTTTAAAGCTGGAGGTACCATATAATATGTCCTATTAAAATGTAACCAAGGTGCCTCACTGCTCTAATGACAAGTTGCATCTATGGATGAGTCAGTGTGGCACTTGTGTATATGGGGCTTGGGTGGGTGACAAACATCTGCTCTGCAAGTGAATCGGGAGTGAATGTGCAACTTTCACTTCTGCCACAATGGGAATATTATGAAATAATAATGTAATTAGGAAGTATATACCGTGTGGAGGTCAAAGGCTACATTGTGTGGCTTCTACGTCAAGGAATCTTACGCCTGTATGGCACTGGAAATGATTGCAATGCCAAACGGAACAGGCCTCACCTGTCTGCAAATTTTGAGATTTGCAAAGCATGCGGTGCATATTCAAGCACAATACCCTGGTATTTTCACTGCTTTGCCGTGGACGAATTTAGTACAACGAATCTTAATTTATCTTAGTTTGCTCAGTATATCTTTCAAGTTCTGTCTAGTCTCTGCCTTTAGGAGCTTTGCAAATATCAATGGCAAAGGGAGTAAAAGCAAAAACGTGACAAAATATGTTTATTTTTAAGTAAATAATAATACATTCAACACCAGGAAACACAGGTACAGTTATTCCATCATAATTAACTGCATAAATAATTTACTTAATTATAAATTAATTTCAAGATAAAATGCGATGTTTACAAATTTTAATATGTATATAAGTATAGTTCATTTTTGCATTCTTTCACTGTCAGTGTGGTCATTTGTTCACAAATTATGTATGATAAATAACTTGTGGAATCTCATTAAAGCTGATTTTGACTACCTTCATTGAAGTCATATTAATAAACTATGTAGAACACATTAACCTTTTCGCTGCCAAGGCCTTTTTCGCGTTTTGTCCACATTTTAGGCCTGAAAATTATTTGAAACCCTCAAACATTTTATATTTTCTGAAAGGAAAGATCCTGTAGAATAAAATGGTGGCAGTTGCAAATTTTTATGTTGTACAATATTAGCACAACTCTCTCTTTATCAAACCCAAACATTTAGTAAAAAATGCACTTAAGTTAATTTTAGTGACCAAAAACACATCGATTAACCGATTAATCAAACTTAATAATCGGCTAACTAATCGATTTTGAAAATAATCGTTAGCTGCAGCTCTAAATAACATACATATTTTTTAAACAAAATATTAAAGATGAGGTTACGACGAGTAAATAGATACCCTACATGCCCATGTTAGAAATTGCGTGCGTCTGTGAAATGGCGACAAAATATGCTACCCCAAATTGTCCATAGGCAACGCTTTAAAAGCCCGTACAGGTCACTAGTTTAGAGACATCCATGAATATTGGCCTCTATTATTGTTGTCACTCTGGCGCACATGGCATTACCTAACATGTGTACCACGATCGTCGTTTTCGTAGGTAGTCGCACCCTATGCGTGTTTACATTAAGGCGGGGACTTTAAAAAATATTACAATTATTTTTATATTTTTGTATTCAATATTATTTTATTGAAACTTTTTTTTTTTTTTACTTTACTTAATTGCTATCACATAAGGGGGCTTACAAGCCCCCTATGTAATAGCACAATGTAGGTGACAGGTACTCTTTAAGGTGACACTAGGGGTCTAAAAGACTCCTGGTGTCACCTTTCCACTCCAAATAAGCTAGATCATGCTCCAATAGATTATTGCCTGGCTTCTGCAGCTGAGCAATAGCAGCTAAGGAACTGGAAGTGATGCAATCAGAGTTGCTTCCGGTTCCTTACAGCAGGGAGGAAATCGTTGAATGGTTGTTCGCCGGTCTCCTCCGCAGCTTCCTGCCGACACCTGACATGCCGATCCTGGGCCCACAGGAGCGGTAGCTGAGCCAGGGAAGCAAGACGGGGTGTCGGGCGGGGGTAGGAGGCACACTTCGTCGGCCACTGGAATCGATCTTGCGATGCAATCATAGTCTGTTTAAAGGTACCCGCTGCCACCGACGCATGAGATATATGTCCGTGGCAGCAAAAGGGTTAAATGCAAAAAATATAATGAAGATAAAATAAATGAATACTGCGTAACAGTCTCTAATGACCATGTCAGCCTGTATTTCATTTATTACATGATTTAGAATTAGCAGAGGTATTACATGTACATGTGTTATATTACCTTTCATTACTGGGGATATGCCATATAAATATGTAAATATTAAATGCATATGTATATATATGTGTGTGTATACATACACACACATATACATAAATATATATCACAAATATACTAACACATACACACATACAGATATATGTGTTTATTTTATCTGCAATAACTACAACCGCAATTCCAAAAAAATTGGGCGCTGTGTAAAATGTACATAAAAACAGAAAACAATGATTTGCAAATCTCATAAACCCATATGTTATTCACAATAGAAAACATATCAAATGTTTAAACTGAGAAAATGTCCCATTTTAAGAAAAAATAAGGTAATTTTGAAATAGATGGCAGCAACATGACTAGGACAGGGCTTGTTTACCATGGTGTAGCATCCCCTCTTATTTTAACAACACTTTGTAAACATCTGGGAACTGAGACCAGATGTTGGATTCCACACGCTCTAGTGCACCCTTATAAAATCAGAGATGCAAACTTTTGAACTGAGCGCTGATAACAAACAGGAAGGTCCCTCTCTTATTTAGTCCGGAGGGCGCATCGCCCATGGTTGCTACAGAGAATAGCTTTGTCCCAGAGAAGACAGCAGTGTTTCTGGATCATGTTCAGATATGGCTTCTTCTTTGCATGATAGAGCTTTAACTGGCATTTATGGATAACACAGACAGTGCTTTTGGATGTATTTCTGAGCCCATGCAGTGATGTCCATCACAGAATCATAAATGTTTTTAATGCAGTGCCATCTGAGGGCCCCGAAGATCATGGACATCTAATATTGCGTTTCGGCCTTGTCCCTTGTGCACAGAGATTTCTCCAGATTCTGGGAATCTTTTGATATTATGTAGTGTAGATGATGATATATTAAAGTTTTGGCAATTTTACACTGAGGAACATTATGCTGAAATTGACAATTTTTAGATGCAGCAAGGCTGGGGTGAAATTGCCTATCTGCAAATCTTGTAAATTGCACCTCTGTCAGTGAAGTAGCAGAGGGGGTTGTTAATCAGTTTCAGCTGCTTTGGTGTTAATGAAATGAACAGGTGCACTAGATGGGCAACAATGAGACGATCTCCAAAACAGGAATGGTTTTACAGGTGGAGGCCACTGACATTTTTTTTCCTACTCATCTTTTCTGACTGTTTTTCACTAGTTTTGCATTTAGCTAGAGTCAGTGTCACTACTGGTAGGATGAGGCGATACCTGGACCGTATATAGGTTGCACAGGCATGCCAACTTCTCCAGGATGGCACATCAATATGTGTCATTGCAGAAGGTTTGCGGCGTCTCCCAGCACAGTCTCAAGAGCATGGAAGCGATTCCAGGACACAGGCAGTTACTCTAGGAGGGCTGAACAGGGCCGTCGAAGGTCCTTACCCCATCAGCAGGACCGGTATCTGTTCTTTGTGCAAGGAGGGACAGGATGAGCACTGCCAAAGCCCTACAAAATGACCTCCAGCAGGCCACTGGTGTGAATGTCTCTGACCAAACAATCAGAAACAGACTTCATTAGGGTGGCCTGAGGGCCCGACGTACTCTAGTGGGCCCTTTGCTCACTGCCCGGCACCGTGGAGGTCGATTGGCATTTGCCATTGAACACCAGAATTGGCAGGTCCGCCACTGGCACCCTGTGCTTTTCACAGATGAGAGCAGGTTCACCCTGAGCACGTGTGGTAGATGCAAAAGGGTCTGGAAAAGCTGTGGAGAACATTATGCTGCCTGTAACATCGTTCAGCATGACCAGTTTGGTGGTGGGTCAGTGATGGTCTGGGGAGGCATATCCATGGAGGGACGCACAGACCTCTACAGGCTAGACAATGGCACCCTGACTGCCATTAGGTATCGGGATGAAATCCTTGGACCCATTGTCAGACCCTACGCTGGTGCAGTGGGTCCTGGGCTCCTCCTGGTGTATGACAATGCCTGACCTCATGTAGGGAGAGTATGCAGCCAGTACCTTGAGGATGAAGGAATTGATACCATTGAATGGCCCCCTCGCTCGCCTGACCTGAATCCAATAGAACACCTCTGGGACATTATGTCTCGGTCCATCCGACATCGCCAAGTTGCACCTGAGTCTGTTCAGGAGCTCAGTGATGCCCTGGTCCGGATCTGGGTTGATCATTTTTCATTTCCATCAAATGATGCGGCATCCTTTTGTTCCTAACACATTACCCAGTCCAGTATATAATAGATATCCAGCATGATATTTTTCCCCATTGAGATCTGATGTGTTTTCAAAGTATTCAATTTTTTGGAGCAGTGTATAATAAAATAATTTAAAATAGAGTTTATGTAAATGATATTCTTTTTATAAATGAACACCTGACCTGAATGGAGTGTACACTTTGTACACCCCATATAAAGTTAATAAACCCAAGCCCATACTATCCTCCCACTTTCTCTATGCTGTACATGAGATGATGTAGTGTGTGTGTGCTCTCTCTATGCACTTGTAAATAACGCGCTCTCTTCTCACAGAGCCTCCTCCTGGCTGCAGGAAGGAGCCAACTGTACGGGGAGGATGGTGATGTCACTGCCTGCTAAAAAACGAGGAGTACAAGAAATGTAAGCTCGTTTATGATAAACTGTTACAGCGGTTTGCTTCCTAGGGGGGACCGAACTAATACGCATCCTGGATATCTATAATATCAATTTGAACCATTATTTAATGAAGCTGACGTAAAACTTTGAAGTTAGTAATAGGTAATTGTAGTTCCCTCCCCCCTCCTCTGTGTGAGTTGGTATGACCCGAGGCAGGACTGACACGGGGGAGGTTGACTGCAGTTTCCCGCGCCGGCACATCACCGGTACGAAGCAGCCTAATTCTCGGGGGTGTCAGGAGGAGGGGGCGCTGCAGAATGGGGATTGGGAAGTCAGCTTGTCCTTGTCCCCTCATGTGTCGGCGAGGCAGGTAAGCCGCTGTGTGCACCAGCATGTGATACCACCAGCTCATTGGCTCTACAGTTCCATGGAACTACATGTCCCAGCATGCAAATGTTTCAGCTTTTTCTGTTATGTAAATAGGTCGTTCTCCTCAATCAGGATTCCGCCTAAGGAGGAGATATGCGGAGACTTGAGTTTCTCTGTACCTGAGCAATGCAGGTCACCTCAGGGGCACATAGAAAACAATTGACTTCTACAATGGAGCTGAGAGTTGCAGAAATGCAGCATGTCTACACTTTATCCCACCGCAAGGCTCCGTCTATCCGATTCCACACACTGCAGCTGTGGTCAGAGAAATGAATATGCCATTTTGTGACATTTGAAAAAGCGTAAACATTGCCTTGGTATGGCAGTGTGCCCCCCTGACATTGGCTGTCCCCATGGGAGTGCCCCCCCCCTACATTGGCTGTCCCCATTGCAGTGCCCCTTCTTTCCTTAACATAATCGGGCACTCTGATGGGGACAACTAACTCCCCAGTGTCCATACCAGCAGTGAGTCGCCTCTCCAGTACACAGAACTCTCTAGCCAGGTTCCCCCCCAGCAGAGTAATTGCATTAACCCATTAGTGATCAGTCTGCAGTGTGTGTGCTCGGCACAGAGCTGTGACCGGATCGAGAAGTGAGCGAACGCCGTTATGTGTTCGCTCACTTTACGATCTACTGAGCCGACCTGTGACAGTTTCATTGTCACTTGTCGGCTAGAACTATGAGGATGAGTGAAAAGCACTCACCTCATAGTTCTTCTTTGACCTATCTGCAGTCAACTGCCACAGAATGACCTTTAATTCCTCAGTCACATACCTGCAGCATAAAAACATTACCCCTCAATGACCTGTCTGCAGTGTTTGTAATCCGCATTCATAAGAGCCCATTCACTCCAGGGCAGTTGCGGATCAGTGCGGTTTTCGCACTGATCTCAAAAGGGAGGTTTTGGGAGCTTTTAATTGTGTTTCAGCGCTGAAAAGCACTTAAAAACGCCCCAAACCACGCTGATAAGCACAGTTCCATTGAAAGCTGCATGTAAACTGCACTGATCAGCGCGGCAAATATAGTGCAGGGAGCAGGTCGGATGGGGGGAGGTTCGGATCGTGCGGTCGCATGAACGGTCCCCATAGCAATGTATGGGGTCGTTCATGTCGGCAGATCAGCGCTGCCAAACCGCCCCGGTCAACAATCGGTTATAACATTATAACCACTGACAGGTGAAGTGAATAACAATAATCATCTCATTACAATGGCACCTGGAAGTGTGTGTGTGTGTGTGTGTGTGGAGGGGGGTTGTATATTAGGCAGCAAGTGAACATTTTGTCCCTGAAGTTGATATGTTGTAAGCAAAAAATCATTGGCAAGCGTAAGGATTTGAGCGACTTTGACAAAGGGCAAATTGTGATGGCTAAAGCGGGGGCCCAATCTACTTGTCCTGCTATTTAAAAATAGTTTGAACCAAAACCATATTTAACCGCGCTAAGAAGCACTTCTTATTGGTCAGTGTGGAAAAAGCACCAGATTTGAGCGGGTAATTCCATTTTCCCAAATTACTTGGTAAAGTGAACTTACCGTTCAATGCACATTGTGCATGTCAGAGAGCGCTGCTGCCCAGCTAGCACAATATGGCACGCAGTGTAATGGGGGCAGTGCACTCGCACACAATGCCAATTCGCATGCAGATGGTTGGGGCAATGGGGGGTTGTTTTTTTTTTATTATTTACTTTTTTATCACTTAATTTTTTTTATTGTAATTTTTTTACTTTTTTAAATAAATTTCTAATTTCTTTTAACTTTTTTTATTGCTTTTTAAAAAATGTTTTTTTTTTTATTACTTTTTTTTCTTCCACTTAACTTCATTGCCATCACACAGGGGATAACAAGCCCCTATGTGATGGCATTTGGAGGTGACAGGTTCTTTTGATGGAGCCTGTACACCATGTACAGCCCCACATGTTGATAGCTGAGACAGGAGGCACACAGTACATATGTAGTAATGCAGGGCTGGCAGGATACACCGCAATATAAAAAACAAAACCTTGCGTAATAACATTTTGGATTTCCCATGTGACAATGATCAATAAGAAAGGTGAAAACCGTATATGCCCAGTGGTGAAACACATACAATATACACTTGCAGAGGATCTAACCCTTCTCTATCCAGAACTGTAAAAAAATGCTATTGAATTGCTGCATTGTGACATGGGAGGTTAGCTAGTGTTTAAAAGCAGTTTTTACATATGGTTGCAAGATCTGATTTAAAGGAGAACTATGAGGTGAGTGAAAATCACTCAGCTTCATAGTTCGGGCCGACGTGTGACAATAAAACTGTCACAGGTCGGCTCAGTAGATCGTAAAGTCGGCGCTCGCTCAGTTCCCGATTATGTCTCTGTAGAGAGCCTTGGGTAGAGCTCAGCCTCTAGATAGGCAGAGCCAGCTGTCAGTCACGCAGCTGGGTGCATCCAGACGGTAATGTCGGAATCCGTCCCAGCTGCGGCGTCTCAGTATACCGTGAGCTGTAGCTCGCGGTATACTGAGCTTAGGGTGACGGGAGGACGCTAGTTTGTGTCCTCCCGTTAACCTTAGGAGAACTATGGGGAAAAGCACTGACCCCATAGTTCTCTTTTAAGGTATTTGATTATGCGTATCTTATTTTCATATGTATAGCATTATAGTGTTTGCTAAAGAAACATATTTTGTTATACACGTGGAGCATACCCATAAACATTAGAACAGATTCCTACCTTAGCAATTGAATTACAATCCTGTTGCCCAGAGGCAACCAGAGCAAACCTTTGTTACACAAGGGAAAGGTTTGTGAAGATGGCTTAACTTTAAGCCTGTAAAGTGGTACGGGAATAAACAGCCATGTGGAAGGAACATTTAGCTTTGTGCCCTCTGATTCTGTATGGATTGATCGTTGATTTCTGGTTGCCTATTCATAGTATCACATGGTGCAGTGTCCTTTCAGAGACTCTCTCTCACGTGGACTTGGCAGTAGTGCCTTCTGTATAATTCCATCCTCTTTTACCACCATGTAGATTATTTACACAACAGTATGCTAAAATATACAGGTGCACTGAAATGAAAATTTTAAAAACAAAACCAAAATGAAACAAATGTCGGGCCGAAACCGAAAATGTTTTTTTCTCACTTTTTCAAAATTTTTAAAAAAATGTTTACATTTTTTTATAAACCTTTTACATTTTTTAAATTTTATTTTTTACTTTTTAGGGGCTTCAGGGAAATATTGGGGGTCTAAACATACCCTTGATATTTCCCTTTTTAAAATAGAAAAAGAGATTGAGAACGCAGAGTCCTCAATCTCTTGTTCTGTATCCCCTGTTATCAATGAACAGGAATCCTCTATACTGAGTGTTCCTGTTCATTCTTAACACGAGAACAGAGTATGTTTACTATAACCACAATCATGAATGGACAGGAGGTGATGTAGATCACTTCCCATTCATTCATTATTGGAGACACAGTAAACATACTCTGTCCTCAATTATGTACAAACACTCTGCGATGTACCTTGTTCTCCTTCCTAAGGAGGTGGGGCGTCCTCCTGACAGGCCTGCACCCAATTTGATATCTTCTGCCCCATGTGCTCCAAGATGGAGACTCTCATAGTTTAGAGTTAGGACCGCACTATAAGAGGTGCCTTGGCGCGGCAGTGCGGCTTACACATCCTTTGCAGAAGACGTGTATCCAAACCTCTGTCATTGTCCTTAGTGGTGAGACAAGTTGTTTTACATGCTGGTTTGTGAGTGTGCCATGATGCCTTTCTACTGTTCTACTGTTCAAAGCCCATTTCGTGTGCACCTTACTGTATAACTGGTGACAAATTGTTGAGTGCGTTTGTCGTTTGTTTTGCTTGTTCTCCTTCCTGACACGCTGTCACGGGAGGCTGAGTGAGCAGTGCGGGAGGAGAGCGCTGTGAGCGGTCGGAGTCTCTCCTCCCTGCTCCACTCGGCCTCCTGCCACAGATCAGAGGAGTGCGGCTGTGTGGGCGGAGACAGCCAGTGCTATCACAGGAGGCCGTCCGACAGTGCAAGGAAGGAGTCAGCTGTCAGATCGAGCTCACCTCCCTGCACCGCTCGCTCAGCCTCCTGTGACAGCTGTCGGGATGGAGAGCCGGGTACAAACAGTCAGTGATCGCTGAGTGTTTGTAAATAATTGAGGATATGGTATGTTGGCTATATCCTCAATTATGAATGAATGGGAAGTGATCTACATCACCTCCTGTTCATTCATAGCTGTGGTTATAGTACACATACTATGTTCTCATGTTATCAATGAACAGGAACACTCAGTATAGAGGATTCCTGTCCATTCATAACAGGGGACACAGAAAAAGAGATTGAGGACTCTGTGTTCTCAATCTCTTTTTCTATTTTAAAAGGGAAATATCAGGGGTCTGTTCCCTGAAACACCTAAAAGTAAGTAAAAAATATTTAAGAAAAATAAAATTTTAATTTTTTTGTAGTTTATAAAAAATGAAACAAAAAATAAAATATTTGAAAAAGTTAGAAAACAACATGTTCAGTTTCGGTCTGACATTTTTTTTTTCGTTTTGGATTTAAAATGTTCATTTTGGTGCACCTCTATTGTGAACGGTCTCTAAGAGACAAGTACACATAGCTGATTCAGTTTTCTTCTTTGACAAGGGTACATTGTGATGGAACACAATCTTAATCACTCCATTGTTGGGTACTGGGGTTTTTTCCGTTTGGGGTATAGCTGTTGAAGGTTGTTACTTTGGCCATGGTTGAATGTATATCAGTATTTATAGTAAATGATTCTCCTGTCGTCTTTAGTCATCCTGGATAACTTGTGACCCTTTTCAAGCAGCAAGTCTGTGCCATCCTGTTCCTGTGTTTCAGTGTGAAATGCTTTTCTTAATAATCTACTCTGTCATCAAACCACATCTTTTAAAAAACCAAGCATAGGTGGATTAGTGGATGTGTTGTATTTCAATACTTCTAAAGTCCTAATTGCGTTTTGTCACATGTTTAACGCGAAGGTGGAAATTATTGTATCTATTTATAAAGAAACATACACTGCTTTTAAAGTGACGCAAGCTGCTGACCTATTTTTTTTTTTTCTCTTCATCATACATGCAGCCAATGGCATCTTGGTTTGTGTTTCATTACAGATCTTTACATGGAAAAATAAGGTTTCTTATGTAAGGTCATGTTTCAAGAAGTCGGTCAGCAGTGTACCAGTCTGATCAGGGGAGACATGAGATCTGTTGTACTGGCTCAGAGACAGTGGCTAGTGCAGCACTCGTCTCCATATGTTCTGGAAAAATAGTACAGCTGAGCACAGACCGAAACATTCTGGGAACCGTCATTTATTTTCTTGCCCCAGAAACCTTTAACTTGCTGAGATTGAGAGGGCTTTGTGATATCAAACACAGATTTGGTTTGGGTAGCTTATCTTGCAGCTACATCAAGATCTGCTAATTTCTGTGTGAGGCCAGGTGCTGTTACATAGAAGGTAATGTGTGGTCATTATTTTAAAAAAATTTGGTATACTGTGTGCTATTTTCACAAGGTGAATATAGTCATAAGAAAATTTTAACTCATCCGTTCACAAATCTGATATTTTTGCATTATGAACAGATGCTAGACACCTGAAACACTCATTAACGTCTCTAATCTATTGGTGACTTGCCTGGTTAGATCTCCAATACACATTTCTGATGCTTAGCGCTTTCCCTGTTAGGCTCCATTCGCACCTGAGCGGCTGTCCACGTGCATTTGTCTGAACAGAAACGCGCGGAGCCGCTCTAAACGGAATTCAATGCACTTCAGTGTGCATCATTTACACCATTGCGGGGGCCGCGCGGCCCCTGAATAGTGCAAGCGCGATAATCTGGTAAATTCCGCACGTTTGCAGCTACTTGATAGCCCCAAATGAGGTGCATCACTGCAGATTTTAAAATATTAGCATTTTCGTCCTGGAAAAACCATGCGGAAAACGCAAACGCTATGTGTGAATGGAGCCTTAGCTGCATGCACATGGGGTATTTCCTGTGTTATGGGATACCTACCACAAGAATCTGAGGGTTGCATCTCTCAGCAGAAGTCCATGTGTAATCATACATGGTACCATTACATGTGGTTCCTGGATGCACAATAGATGGATAGACAGATACATTTTCTGATCGAAGGATGCCGGGAGAAGGCTGCTGGCAGGGCCACCCACTGAGCAAATTTCGGTCCATTCATCAAGCACTGGCTTTAATGCACACAGTGTCTGGTCAGCTTTAGGCACAGTGTGTCAAGGTCAGCCTAAGAAGGTATACTGGTAAAATGATGCCAATAGTCTGCAGATGGAAGGAATGATAGATATATCAAAAAACAAATCACTCCCAGATATTCAACCATCTCAAACTCATTTCTTTTGTTCATTTTTTTTTCTTTTCCTTTTTTACAGCGACAATTTGTACAGTAAGTGTCAGTGTGTTTTTTTTTTTGTTTTTTTTTTTTTACGAATGCATCTCTTACGTGTACTGGACTTGTGGTCCTGGTGGGGTGAGTAGGTCTCGTACCTTGTACATTTTCTGCCAGCACTGTTGTCCATCTGAGTTCTCTCCACAGTGGTTGCTACAGAAGGTGATCATGGTAGCCGGGCCGACCCTTGATCAGTTGATTCACACGTATCTTGCCAGGTTCCTCTGGCAATATCTGTTTGCACTGCCAGTTGATTTCATGCATTGTATGCATCAACTAAATTATGGAAACCTCTCAAGTGGACAATGTGCAGTCGTTCCCTGGCAGCTGTTCATTGCTGTCACCTTATCAAAATTGTCCATTCCTCATTTGGTAGTATTGAGGTTTAGGATCATTGGAGGCTTCATATCCTGCCTGTTTCTTAATGGTGCATCATTACACATGGTGCTCATAATAAGGACATATATCTGTGAAGGTTCTCATTCATCCAGGTCATGGTAGGTCTGTAAAAAATAAGTCAAGGCAACTAGACTTGCTGTATTTTTTCTTGAAGACGTTTCACTGGCCATCCAACCAGCTTTCTCAATTTAGAATGACTTGTACAAACATTTTTGTGTAAGTCATTCCGAATTGAGAAAGCTGGTCGGATGTCCAGTGAAACGTCTTCAAGAAAAATACAGCAAGTCTAGTTGCCTTGACTTATTTTTTACAGTCATAATTAGGGATGCACCGATATATCGGCCGCCGAAACATATCGGCCGAAAATTGCACTTTTGGCATAATGAGGACGAGAGCGCTGTGAGCGGCCGGTGTCTCTCCTCCCACACCGCTCGGCCGTCTATCACAGTCCGGCAGAGCGGTGTGTGGGCAGAGACAGCCAGCGCTGTCACAGGAGGCTGAGCTCACCTCCCTGCTCCGCTCGATCAGCCTCCTGTGACAGCCTGTCAGAGAGGAGAGCGAGCACAAACACTCAGTGATCGCTGACTGTTTGTAGATAATTGAGGACATGGTATGTTAACTATATCCTCAATTATGAATGAATGGGAGGGATCTGCATCACCTCATGTTCATTCATAGTTGTAGGTATAGTAAACATACCATGTACTCATGTTATGAACAGGAACCCTCATTCCTGTTCATTGATAACAGGGGATACAGAAAAAGGGAAACATCAGGGGTTTAGACCCCCAATATTTCCCCGAAGCCCCTAAAAGCAATGTAAAAAATCAAAATATGTAATAGAAAATGAATTAATAAATATAAAAAATTAAAAAAGTTTATAATAAAAATTAAATATATTAAGATGTAAAAAAATTAAAATAACAAAACATTTTCGGTTTCGGCCTGACAATTTTTTTTAATTTTCGGTTTTAAAATTTCCATTTCGGTGCACCTCTAGTCATAATAAGGACATTCTTGTCGTCTTCTTAGGAGTCTTCTGACAACAGTGTTGTTGTGCCAGTGAAAGCAAACTTAGAGGCATTTACAGGTCTTCCCACCACAGTGAGACGCTCTTTAGGGGCCTCTGGCTTATTTAGCCTCACAGTCCCCAACATGGTTAGCTTCCTTTTTTTTTATTCTGTTCAACTCTCTACGGTGTGACGAAATTGTCACATGTGAACTTTAGGCCCCATTCACACTTGGCAATTTGCAAATCGCGTGATTTGCATTTTGCGCAATATCATGCTATTTGTCGCGCGATATCGCGCAATTGCTTGCATCAAAAAGCATTGAATCGCGGCAAAATCCGCTCCAAAAAGGGTCCTGCTGTAGCGACCCGCGACAGCAGGACCCTTTGCCCCATTGCAAAGCATTGAAGAGCGATATCGCGCGGTAAATAGCCGCGATATCATGGGAATTACCGCTCAATGTGCCATAGGGGTTCCTCATAGTGTTGGCACAGAGGGGCAATAATGTACACATTAATAATTAAAACCAGATCAGTTATACTTGATAAATATTCCTGACCTGATTTTTGTCAGCTTGGCCTTTCTGCCATGATGTGCTGCTTCTAGTGGAGTGGATACGAATGTAGGTTAGTTCAGTGAGGGCCTCTGGTTAAATAGACTGCTTGCATAAGCTTGGTTATATGATGTGCCCTCTCTTTTTATCCCCTCCTACCCCTAGCTCGCTCATTGTGCACTTCCTCTACTCTTTTTTTAAGATGACAGCTGCTCCTGAACAGTTGGAGATCAGATAGCCGCTGCACACTCCAGGCAAAGACTAGAGTTTGCTGATGGGAAGGTATGGACGTAATACTTTGCAGGCAGGTATTGTGTTAGACTGACATCTCACACTTCTAGATATCCAGTGAGCATAAAACACGCTTGCAGCATTTGACATTATTGAGGTTTTTAGGTGACTTTGATGTGCTGTGAGTTGTATTGTAATAGAAAAAAAGGCAGCAAGCAGAATGAAACCAGGTAAAATATATTTTATGTACACACTTTTTTTGTTTCACTATAACTTTTCTTCTCGAATTCTTGTTGAAGAGTTGTTTAGTAGAAAACAAAACCTGTGGCATCAGCATAATAGGTGTTTTATTCACATGTATTTGATAACTCTTTTTGTATATAAAGACACATGTTACCTTAACGCTGCAGTACTTTTTTGTTTGCACATTGCTGCCAAATATTTGTGATACTTTTTTTTAAAATAAATTCTTTATTGAGTAGTGTACAGGTTATACAACCAGGTATTTGTGATATTTTGACATCTAAAGTTGTATCTGACAACTGTGACTATGATATAAGTTGTCTTTCAGTGAAGGTAGCCCCCATGCTGAGTACAGACCACATGTTTCAAAAACTCACTTTTTGTCCTTTGTTCTTATGATCTTTACTGTGTTGCTTGGCATCACGCAGAATTACCTCTGCAAAGTCTGCACATGTGGCCCATTCATTCCTACGGGGAGGACCACTAGAGGCTCCCATGAGTATGGCTCCCCATTGGAATGAATAGGGTCACGGTACAGTTCCCCTAAAGTTCTTGAATAAAGAATGCACGTTGCTACTTGAATTGTAGAGCAGGCGACTAGAAGTACCTATGCTTGTCTTTAGCAATGCCCAGGGGACCCAGGTATGCAGTGTTTTGTGTGACATCAGTTACTGGAATTGAGTTCTTGCCCCCTTCTGCATGCAACTATTGCTCAGGGAAGTCGTACATTACAGTGATGGACCAAGAATGAGGTGCTGGAAAGGCTGGCCAAAGCATTTTTAGGACTGAACTCCTGAGTTTATTGTCACTTTAAGTAAAGACACTCCAAGAAGCTATATTTTCTATTCATATCTTACGCTAAGTACTATGGGGTTCTATTTGAGTATTTCTATTAAGGCTGGAGTTCCACTTTAAGTTACTGCTATGTTTTTGTTTTCTTGGTCATGTGTTTAGTCTTCTGGCATATGTGTGTACCATCTTGTCTTGACTTGTATTGTAACGACTTCCTTATATTGCAAAGCGCTGTTAAACTGTTGGCGCTATATACATCCTTTATTATAATTAAGGATACTAGTATCGGTGCCGATACCGAATATTTGGGTGAGTACTCCTACTCGCCCAAATGCTCAGATACGTACCTTCGATACTGGAAACGGAGATCTCTCTCTCTCTGACCGGCAGTGCGGAGGAAGCATGAAGCTGTCTTCCTTTCCAATCAGGAAGCCGGGCGGTGGGTTATGACCCGACTCCCGGCTTCCTGATTGGCTAGGAAGCCGGCTTCACTTGTCGCTAGGCAGCCTGGCTTCCTAAGCATTTAGGATCATGATTAGGTCATGATCTGCCACCCGACTTCCTGATAATCGGGGGAACACGGCACCGGTATCAGTATTCCGTATCGGCGAGTACCGAAAAAAACGGTATAAGTGCATCCCTAATTATAATATAAGAGAATAAAGCTCTACTTGTCTGTTATCTCATGTGCAATACCTCTATTTAAGTGTCCCTTTACTATAAAAGTATCTAAGGAACAATGTATAAGAACAGCATTGTTCTTTCTTGGAAAGAATGCCTCCAGGCACAGACAGTCATGAATGACGTGGTATAGGGCATTTCTTTTATTCTCATATCTCTGACTTCTATAGTGGCACTGTGCTACAAGGCACCGCAGAAATGTCAGATCACATTACATACATAATTAGGAATTATTATTCCAGAATTAGGATGATCCTTCCTATGAAAGCACATCTCTCTCTCTTTGACTTTAATGTAAGGATAGATGAGGGGCAAGTGTTGCACTGGTCTTATTCCAAAGGAAGGCAGCATAGCCAGTAATTACGGAGTGCCATTATGGTGATGCTTTCTCTGAATAATTCTAGTTAGGAAACAGAGGGATTACTACAGAGGGGCCCAAAAAAATGTATGCACACTTCAACATTAAAAAAATATATGCAAAGAAATGTTATTACTAGATTTATATGAACCTGAAAGGGCAGCTTTAAGTCATGTTTGAATTGTGCAATCACATTAGACGCTCAAAGCGGTCACCATTAGCATCCAGACACTTTTGGTTTTCTGTGCAGTACTGCATGAACAACATTGACTAGATCGTCCGCAGGGATTGCTCTGCATGATATTTTAGTCTCTTCCCATAGTGCAGCCAGCGTAGGTGGTTTTCTATGGTATACCACATTCTATAGTGTTCCCCACAGATAGAAATCGAGGGGAGTTAAGTCCAGGGAATGAGGGGGGAATTCAACAGCACGTCTGTGTCCTGTCCAACATCCTGGCAGAATGTCATTGAGATTACGTATCGGTGGAAGTAAAATTGCTCATCCGTATAAAGCGCACTCATGGCCGGTTTGTTGAAACCACTCATTGTACTCCATTCTCCGATCAGGGTCATCTTCAGTCATGGTGTGTAACAGTCTCGGGATGTAAAATTTCCAATGTGCTCTCTTCGGAATACGTTGTATGCTTGATCTGCTAATTCCTGTCTCACGTGCACATTGTTTGACAGACATCGTTTCCGAGGAAGCAGGACTTGTTGCTGTGCGACACCTCCCAGGTCTTTGCTTGTGCACATCTCACACAGTGCCATCGGTTTCAAACTTATCACTAATCCGTGTTAGTCGCCATTGTTGTTCAACTTCACACATATTTTCAAATTTACAATACTACTTCCAAATGGTCTTGTGTTACTTGAAAGTCAAGCGTGCCTCCGCCATTTTTTCTCTCTCCTGACTGTCACATGATGATACCAACAATGGTGCGACTACTTATATCTTTAGAGGAAACATAATACTACACATTGCTGCCAAAATTCAATACGGATTTTAAAAAAAAAGAGTATAGATAACAACTGTCGAAGTGTGTATACATTTTTTGGGGCCCTTCTGTTTACATGGGAGCCAAAGATTGCAACTTCTGCATGTATAGTATGTTCTACTGCAGGGGTGGACATATTAATATGGAATTTAGGAGCTAGACTGCGCAGTCCAGGAGTCAGAAGATCAAGACCTTAAAAATTAGGTGCCAGTTGTAATTTTTAAGGAGAGTAGACTACCTGGCTCCTGGGATTTGTCCAGCCCTGATTTTAATGTATGCGCCCCCCTTCCCCCCCCCCTTGCCTCTTAGCTGTAGGATTGTTTCATGGAAGCAACCTAATGTACATATTCTCACAAGGAAATGGGTTGTCATGTGTGCACAGAAATAACTTGGAAGCAAAGTGATTTAAAATACAGTTACCTGAGGCATTTGTTTTCATGATGGAAGTAGGAAGTACTAATGAGATTTTACAATTACGTTTATTGAATGCTTTGGTTTACCACCCCTGAAGCTACAAGTCATGTGGAACGTATGGAAGGCACAGACCTCTTTTAAATGATCCCAAGCTCTTATTATGCTAGAATTGTTTGATCAGCATTTTTAATCCTAAACAACCTATTTTGCCTCTGAGACTATGCTAAATAAGCCTCCTGGTATCATAATGACATATGGCATAAACAACAACGTCATGGGCACATTGTGTGATTTGCATGCTGTAATTCTAGTAAGCATTGCCATGGAGAGTTGTGTGGTTTTGCCCCTATTGTTTTGCAGGGAGGTTTGATCAAAATATTTAGCTCTGTGATAATATGAAGATGTTAAAGGGAACATGTGAAGATAGGAACAAATGTTGCTGACTTGCTTTCAAAGGTACAAACTTGAGGGGCTGTAGATCCCGATCCTGGCAGTAGTACCTAGGAAGGGGTGTAGGAAGGAAAGTTATTATTTTACAATTTCGCTGACTGCAAGTCATTCAACGTTCGGAACTAGTGGGGAAAAAACAGCTAAAATATATAGACAACCATCCGACCACCTCTCCCTGCTTGTTTAGTCTTCTGAGGGGGGTTTATTACCTATCTTACTCCAGTCTGTGGGGTTCCCTTCACCAGACCAACTGGCCCCTAAATCCACCTCTCCTTTGCTGTGGTTTACCCCCCTTGCTGTGTCTTTATGTACAGTTCAGGACAAGCGGTCCTATACTGGTGTCCACAGGACAGAGATGATTAAACATAGAAAATTGATTTCTGCATAACGCAGCTTTTAAAAAAAGAGAAAAAAATTTTATGCTCAATAGTAGAATATAAATAATATTTATGTGCCATCTGTGTTTTATCATTCAGTTTTTCTTGTTTTACAGGAAGGTCTGATCTCTTAGGATTTCGACCATCAGCCCAGAAGTGATATTTATCAGGTAAGTAATGTTTTACAGTAGTTTGTTATAGAACAACTCCAGGCAGAAATCATCTTAAACCTTGCAGTGGGGCTATGCGCTTGTTTTAGTCTAGAGACGTAAAAGTTATCCTTGACCAAACCTTGGAGACAGCTGGCTGCTAGACTGGTCCCTGTCCGTTCTGTCCTTCTCCGTTCCAGGGATGGAATGTCCCCCAGCATCCTCACGACCATTACACTGTATTTGCTTAATGACTTATAGGACCTTTTAGAGTGCCGGAGCAGAGGAAGAGTGAGGGTGATGATTGGACCAAATTGATAAATTTCCCTCTGTGACTTTAATTATTCCCTGTAACTTTTTGGGGGACAGAGCTTTCTTTTGGTGGTATTTAATCACCACTGGGGGGTTTATTTTTTACATGTGAAAAATTGTACTTAAATAATGTTTGTTCATAAATTTAGGCCAAAATGTATTCTGCTACATTTCTTTGGTTAAAAAAAAACAAGGCTGGCAATCAGGACTCTGATGGACTGGCAGGTTGGCAATGTGGCAATCACGACTCTGATGGAATGGCAGGCTGGCACTCTGGCAAAATTTGTGCTAGAACATGTGTTGGATAACAAAGTATTGTTTGAACTGGTTGTCACTCTCTCCTCTCACAGCTGAGTAGTGCGTGAGAGATGAGGAGAGAACGCTGGAAACTGCTACAATGTTTCCATTTAGTGATTCTGTGATTGGTCATAGCGATCACATGGAACAGAACCGATTTTCACTGGCCCTGCACATAATTGTTTATACTACACGCTCCAATGGACAATGTGTTTAAAGTTACTTGCTGAGGCGCACAGGAGCCAAAAAACCCCAAAAACTTAAATTTACGGGAAACTGCCGGGAGCCGACAGCCGTCTGACCGTACAGTGGCAGTGGGCGGACGGCAACAGGTTAAGTAATGCAGATATTGGATGTATCTGTTTTGCATCCAAATACATATGAACCTGGCTTATCTCCATTTTTTATTTTGAAAGGTTTTTCATTTGTATAATAATGTTAAACTATAACCTTTCTCTGACGAGAATTGAAATACAGGTGCTGCAAATGTTAAAGGTTATAAGAGATTTCCTCTCCCTTTCTTTTTAGAATGGTTGTTACCACGACAGGAAATCACAGGTAGCAAAAAAACAGATATTCTAACTGTCCTCCACAATATTAAAAATGTTTTTACACATAAATAGCAGGATGGACATGCATTGGCTCTAGTTATCTGAACAAATGTTGTGCTTGGATCACGGAGCAATGAAATTGTTTTAAACTGTCTTCCATTTACATTTTTAATATGCATTCTAACTCTATGTAATGTGTTTCTCCATTCAACAGCTGAGAGGCCTACCGTTTTTTTTCAGCGTGGCAAGAAATTTATGGACTTGTACATGATGAATTGTGAATTATTAGCAACATGCAGTGCCTTGGGGTACCTAGAGGAAGATACCTACCATAAAGAACCTGATTGCCTTGGTGAGCATTAGATACTTCTACAAAATCGTTTTTTTTTAACTTGCTAAAATTCCTTTAAAAATCAAAATGTCAAAAAATAATTACAAAAATGTTGCATGTGTGCTGTACATACACATAACCACAGATATGCACAGTGCATATGATTGTGACTGCAGCATTTTTCTGCCACCATTACCTCCTACTGTCTTAGGACAGTGTGAGGTCTCCTGCACTGTCCTCTCCTCAGTCCATGACGGGCTCAATGCATTGCTCCTACAAAACCGTGTACTCCCCTGGTGCATACATTTTACTAGGGCTTCAACAACTAATCGACTTAGCCAATGATGATCGATAATAAGAATCATTGTCAACGATTCTCATTGATTAGTTGATTCTCCTTCTCTCTTCCACGGTGGGAGCCAGTGTTTCATGCGCTCTTTGTCCCTTCCGATACCCGCTGCTCCCAGGGGGGATTGGAGGGGACACAGACCCCTGCAGCCAGTGCCCATTGGTAAGGAGAGCTCCACACCTCCATCCAGCGCCTCATCAGCATCATTTATGCTCCCCTGTTCTCCTCCCCGCTGAGAGCCCACAGCTCCTCCTCAGCAGACCTGAAAGAACTTTAGCCTCTGCCGTTTTGATAGCAGGCAGTGGGCCGTTGCAATAGCCAGCCTACTATTGGCTATTGCAATTTAAAATAGCCAATAGAAGTCTGGCTACTGCACCCACTCACTGCCTGGTGTGTTTACATTCAGCTGCCTCAGCAGGCAGCTGTCATTCCCCAGCTAAAGCTATTGAAGTGGAAAGGTGACACTAGGGGTCTAATAGATTTAATTTAAAGTCCACTGCCCCCACGAACGCGCGCATACGAACAGAAACACAATTCGGGTGAACCCATGTACAAAAACGACAATTGCCCTACACTTGTCAGGTATCACAGCGTGCGCCAGAGTGACATCAATAATTCTCAGGCCAATATTCATGGCTAACGCTAAAATGATGAACAGGATTTAAAATTATTAGTATATTTTAAACTTATGTTTTTGATATATAATAGTATTTTTTTTTTTTTTCCCAGTTCAGATACTTGCCATTTTCACAAGAACTACCAGGGTTGCAGAGGTTGCAGCTGTGACTGGGCCCTGGTGCTCCACCACTTTCCTGAAATCATTAGTCTGTATTGTTTTAGAAAAACTGTCACATGACACTAAACACATGCATCAGTACTTGTATCTGTGAGTACTTGGTCTGGAAAAAATGGTATCGGTGCATCCCCAGTATAATTTAACAAATCTTACATTAAAACAGGCATGCACAAATATCAGGAGCCCCGTTGCCAATGCTCTTTAAAAATGACAGCTACCTCCCTTGACTTTTTCTCTAGTCTAGTCTTGTAGCTGGAAAAGTATCTGTACTTGTAATCTTGGTACAAGTACGGTGCTTAGTCTCTGAACATCCCTAGTTATTTTATTATATTGAATTGTTTTCAATTCAGATTATTTTAAATTCATGAAACTAATTCAAATTAAAAAAAACTTAAGAAGGTGGGGGAAAAAAAAGTATTTTTCCATTTTCGTTCTGACAAATTCTGCTACGGGAGGTACGTTGCGGTGCCATTTATTATACTCAAGCAATGTTGTGCCACCTGTCCAATTACACTAGGGGGCGTGGCTGCGGTGCAATTGACTTCAATGCACCGCCATGCCCCCTTCCTCCCTAGAACGAAGGGGGGAGTTTAATGTGCGTTCCAGCAGCTGTCGCTCTTGAACGCACCGTAATTGGTGTGAACTGGCCCTTAAAGTTGAACTGTGGTCAAAAATGACACATGATGCTGTCTGTCACTAGTATAAACTCTCCTCTCTACATTTTTTGATGTTGTAATGGTTCAATTCCTCTACGCGTTTCGCTATAATAGCTTCAGAAGGAAAGGAGGTATTCTCCAACATTCCCTTCTTGCAGTCCCCACTAAGGCCAATGTACATGTGCGGTAACCTTGGTTGGCTTTTACCTGAGTGCCAGATCACATGAGCATTTGTTCAAATATCTTCTTGCAGTCATTTGGACTTTTTTTTTTTTTATGGAATACCTCCTTTTCTCCTGAAGAAGCTATTATAGCAAAACGCATAGAGAGCCATTACAGCCATCCATCTATGAAACTTACCATTTACTCATGCAATTCTGAATATCATATCCATATCAACTCTACAAAGTTCTCTAGAGAGATGGTGTAGTAATCAAATTGTACAATATCATATCATGTGTTCGCATATGATTGGGTTGGGGAAAGGCAACTACTTAGAGCCTGGTCAGGATTTCACTGTTTGTGAAGCGGGTAATAACAGGAACATGAGGGACTGGGATGAAAAAAGAAATGGGTGGTAATGGGTCCCTTTTAATTCAGTTTTGTTACTATCATCCGACCAGTTAGTCTGTTGTTTTTCTTCCTTTTAACAGACCAATCTGTGCAGCAAAAGTGGTTATTAGGGGGTTCAGACAAGTCAATGAACATTGACAGGGGTGCTTATAATAGAAAAGTTTTATTCCTAAAGTTAAAGCATTTACCCAAGAAGAGAAAAAATGTTCCTGTAACTACTTCAAAACTGTTATCTGGAGTTGTGCTTTATTTGTTAGAAATTGAATGTAAGGTTTAGATAAACCTACTAGTCCAGGGGTAGCCAAACTTTGGCCCTCCAGTCGTTGTGGAACTTCAAGTCTCATAGGCATGGAAAGACTCGGGCACAGGCATGATGGGATTTATAGTTTCACCACATCTGGAGGGGCGATGTTTGTTTGGCTACCCCTGCAATAGTCCATCTAATACTACCCTCTGCACAGTTTAACAATGCTGCTGTCTAAGGCGGCTGCGCTGCTGTTCTATAGATACAGTGAAGGAGTGAGCGCAACCAACCTAAGACTAGGTTTGTTACTGGGTAACAAACGGGTAAAAAAAAACCCTTAAAAAGGACTGATCAGCTGCAATATATATTACATTTTTGTTCTTGAATTTAGCTATACTTAAATATATAAAACAAAATCCTGCTCTTCATAGTGGTTTATAACCCGCTGTTCATTCTTCCTCCATAGAAAGTGTGAAAGATTTAATCCGTTACCTGCGCCATGAGGATGAGACCAGAGATATCCGACAACAGCTGGGAGCAGCTCAAATCTTGCAGAATGATCTCGTGCCTTTAGTCATTCAGCATCACAGTGACAAACAGCTCTTCGATGCTGTTATTAGGTAATCTAAAGGTGGCCATCATTTCTGTGTACTATACATTGCTAACTGTAAGGGGCTCATTTATCTCTCTGCCGGGTACTGCAGTTTTTACTTCGCACTACACCTACATGTAATGCTCCATTTATAAAATACGGGCCGCAGTGTGTAGCCTGCAGTGCTCACTGGAGTGTTGTCTGCGTAAAGCTGCAGAGAAGGCTCCCTGATAGGAGGACGGGCAGGTCATGTGACTCAACTTCTCTCCTCCCAGCAGTAAGGCCCACCTTCATTGTGGGGGTATGTTTTTCCCCGAAGTTCTATCTAGCTGGAATTCTGGGCAAACCGCAAAATGCAACGTTGAAAAATAGTCCTTTTATCGCACTGCACTTGCAATTAGATCATCTACAACATTTACAAGTTTATATATACTGCTTCCTTGATTAACATGGCTTCATGATGGGTCACCCAAATATTGTGTTTAAGTGAAGCTAACCAAATAAAACTACCAGGGCTGCCAGTCTACTCCATTGTCCATTGGGAGCAGCTTGATGATAATTAAACAGCCTAGGGGTATACTGCTGCCTACAAGGAAAATTAACATAGAAAGCTGAAGGCGAGCTCCCATTAAAGGTACAACCACTCCCAGCTCACAACTGCTCAGTTCTGCTTATCATCCACTGATGTATCTCTCCTTTCTGCTATACTTTTTGCTTGAATTGGAATATTGTTTCCTCCATCAACAGATACCTCTGTTCCCTCTGTGACGCTTTTGCAGTTGACAGTGGCTCCCTGTCTATTATCCAGTTAGCACAGGACTCCACTTTCATGTCAGGCCAGTATGTCTGGGGTTTCATTGTGGAGTTATTGAGCCAGAGCTGCGGCAATGTTCCTGTCCCGTTGCTGAATACCCACTGTTGTGAGTACCTAGCAAGCTTAATGCTGTGCTGAGTTTTTTCCTGTGTTGCTTGCCTTATCAGATTTGTCATTTGTAGGATGGCCACATGAGGGCGATCCGCTCCTGTTTTTGTTTCGATCTTGGCAAGCTGCACTTTATTTTTATGAATGGGAAACCCTTCTCTTTATTTACTCTTGGGCTGTAAAGGGAGCAGTGATTACTTTTGTTTATTCAGGAGGCCAAGCGGTGTATGCATTTAGTCTAGTGTTAACGAACACCCTCCATAGTGGCAAGTTCTCACAGATCCTTTTCTGCCAATTTAATTCCTGGCATACCAAATTCAGCTTGGGTCTGTGAGTAATTCTAACGTTTTTTTTTTTTTTGGTAGGCCCATCTCTTGGATACACACCTATTTTGGTCGTAGACGACATATCTGGCACCAAATGTAAGGGTGGTCCCTCTGCAGCCGCAGGCAAATCTTCCATTCAGGACCTCATTTGCACTGTGTGCAAGGCTGAGCTTTGCACGAGGAAAGATTGTGCTTCTATAACCTTACAGCTCTCAGTTGTGACCGCATGCATCGATGGCCATTTCTGACCCCCCTCTTTCCTCCTCTTCTGTTCATGTTTTACATTGGAAGTATTTTTTTCTGTTATACAAGGTTTTATGACTCCGTGCAAGTTGTTGCATCCCTGCTCACTGCCACCTTCCCCTGTGGAATTTAACGGAGTTCTGAGTTCCTTTTAGAAGAGGAGACCAGCACAACAGGCAACTTTTCTTATCGATGCTGTGTTTCATTTAAGATTAGAGGATTCCACCATCCTCTACCACGGTTTTTGGACTCGTTCCACCAAGGTGTTTTTTCATCATCCCCTATTCCATGGTTTTTCTCTACAAAGATTAATTGTGAACTGTTCCTGGCAATCTGTTCCTTTTGTGGGGGAAATGGGCTACTCTTCCCATAGTCAACCCTTCAGCGTCTCGCATTAACAAAGCTCTAACCATTCCTATAGAAAACGCTCCAGCCTTTAACCCCTTTGCTGCCATGGACAGCAGTACCACACTGCATGGCTTGTCCATTTACATTTCTTCAGTCGACTCCTGTTTTTCTATTGGAAGTGATTTGAGCGGCTGTAAAGCCATGCTATCACTTCTATGGGTTCCTCAACATGACACCCCCCTGCCCAACTACCTCTGCCATATATTACAGGATCTGCTTCCCCTCCTGTGGGTTTTGGATGGCCAATGCAAGGAAAACAGAGGGGGCTATTGACATTAATAGAATTAAGTGACAAAAAGTTAAAATAAAGTTAAAATTTCATAAATATTTTTTTTTAAAGCCCCTTGCACACACACATGCAAACATAAAAACATGCATTGGTGTGCCTGCGTAAAATGCATTTGGTAACACCGCACACCTCACGGAGAGCAAATATTCTAATAATGCATCTCTAGTTTACTTCTATATTTTTAAATGAGAACTATTGGGAGAGTAAAGTGTACTCTTCCCATTAGTTTGAGCTGGTGTGTGACACTGCAGCTGTCACACGCTGCCTCAATAGGACCAGAACTGAGTAATCACAAACGGCTGATCGCTCAGCTCATGGCTTCTCCCTGCAGAGAGTGGTGGCTGTCGGTCACAGCTCCCTGCATGGATTTCCCCCTCCCCTCTCTCTGTTTTCTAGTGCCTATTGGAGGGAGGGACAGATGGGGGAAGGGGCGGGCACAACTGCCCCTGAATCTGGCTCTAGAGCCGGATGGATCCCGTCAATATTGGCGGGATATTTCCCAGCTGCAGCGTGGCTCTGCGCTGTTGGCATATAGTGGGCTGTAGCCCGCTATATGCTGACTTTGGGTTACAGGAGTACATTAATGAATGTACTCCTGTGACCAAAAAGAGAACTATAGCCAAAAAAAAGTTTGGCTTTAGTTATCTTTTTAAGCTGTGTCCCTCAACAGACAATCAAGAAAAGTATTTTACGGTGAGTACAAATATCCTATTTTCTCTAAGTCCACTGTGGGACGCAGCTCCCTCCCCTTATATGCTATCGTTCTTTTTTTTTTTTTGGAGTTCTTGCTACAACTGGCCAGGTACGTGTGGTTATAGCCTCAAGAGGGCTTACCTTCAGTTTTCTATTTGCCTAGTGTCCATTTCTCCTGTAGGCGACAGTGTAAATCTAGGTTGCTTAATTATCAAACTATGTCCCTCAACGAACTCCCAAAAAAAGATTTTACGATTAGTATAAAAATCCTATTTTATTTATTTTTTCTCCTGAACTGCTATTTGTCTGGCTGTTATACTGAGACACTGACTTGAAAACTATATTTAATTTAGACAAGTCAGAAGTCCTAAGTCCTTATCTACGTACTTGTTCTGGTTCCTTGACAGAGTATAGACGCAAGTGGGTCTGAATGGCAGCCTGGTAACTTTGCATTTTTATAGCAAGGACAGCCTCCATGTTCCTGTCATGACAGGTTTCCTTTAAGTACAATAAATGTTCATGTGGTTGGGGAGCAGAATAGCACATTTGTCTAATAAAGCAAATACTACATATTTCTTTAAAAGCAGGTTTGTACATATGTGATTACAAACTTTACCCAGCCAGTCATTTAATTATAACACTAATGCCTATTAATCTACAAATGTTGTAATGTCATAGATTTTCTTTAAAATATGGCATGATAAATGGTATACATTAGTTGATTTAAAGTTAATATATGTAATTATTTTGATCTGTGTTGGTTTGTGTAATGAATTCTGTTACCTATTATTTTATATCTGTAAAATCCTCATCATACCTGTAATGTAAATTGTAATGTAGCCATTTAGTCATTTTGAATATGTTATAAATTCTAGGTTGATGGTAAATCTTACTCAGCCAGCTCTTCTGTGTTTTGGGAAAGTTCCTCAGGATCCCACCTTCCGCCATTATTATTTGCAGGTGGTGTCCTATTTGCAGGCATATAAAGAGGTGAGTTCATATGTCAATGTAGCCTAAAGCCCAACTCTGGGCTAAAAAATGTTTTATATTTTTTTTTGAAGACCCAGCTGAGGTATAAAAATGAAGTTTTTTACGGCAATAATCCATTTCAATCTGAAGCTGTGCCACCAATCCCACCCTCCTGTAATTTGTATGTGTAGCCTGAGAACATCCTCTGGAGCGTTTGGAGTGCAGTTAAAAGTTGCATGGAAGCATAAAATGGAATTGGTTGTGTGATCCATCATTTGTACCATTCATACAGTGTCTTTGCATTAAATGACTGCTTGCTGCAGCTATGGTGTGTCCTCAGGGTGCTAATAAAGGTTTACTTTAAGTACGGTAGTACATATTTTATGATGCTAAAAACACATTGAACACCATGTATTTGACGAAAATGTATGAACACCACTTTCCTTAAAAAATTTCCGTTTCCCTTTTATTAGGCATTTGCAAATGAGAGACTCTTTGTAGTGTTGAGTGAAAAGCTCTATGATTTGCTGCAGATGGTAAGAATTCCTACATCAGCTATCAAATGTCTTTTTTTTTTTTAAGTTCATATGAAGATCTATCAATGCAAAAGTTTTTTTTGTTTTTCTCATTAACCTCTTCATGAACAGAGGTCATTGAAGTCTGGATGCCCAGATTGTATGTAGCAGTTTCAGTATACATTATTTAAGGGTGATTTAAATTGCCTACCTAAAATAGGTTTTTTAAACTAGTCCCAAAATACTTTTCTTGAAATCCAATGGAGGGACACAGAAAGCCCTCACTATCGGGTTATACTGCTACCGTATCTGCATTAGGTTATGGCCCTGAGAAAAACAAAACTGGAGGGCAGCCCAGGATAACCCCTCCTACTACCAGCATGTCTCAGTTTTGTAGCAAAGCAGTACCGAGAGCATGATCATTAACACAAAGGGGTGTAGGGACCACTCTCCCATGTGAGAAAGTCTGCCCAGGAAAAGGGACTGCCTTGATACAGGCTACCATCAAACCCTGGATTCTTATGCAAAAGCAGAGAGTCAGATGACTCTTGGACTAAAGAGCATGAGTCTGAAGTTTCTCCTAAGAGAAAAAAAGTCTGGCCTAAATTGTGTCTAGAACTAAACACGGATAATCCAAATCATTTCACTGCACCGATTTCTAAAGTATCAGGATCTATCCAAGTTGTAATTTCTGGGCAGTCAAGGCTCCCGGTGCTCAGCCTAATCTGTCTACACAGTGTGTTGTCAGCCATAGGGAAAGCTTTGAGGTAGTGCCAATAGCTCTGGACCTGTTCTGCTACCAGAATGGAGTCTGGAAAGTGCCTTTTCCAGAACCCAGTGTCCGAAGGTCACTTACAGGCTAGTCCTGCAATGTCCAGGTGCAGTGGAGTCCAGTTATGGCCCTCCAAAACCCAGGCAAAGGACAGCTGCACTGGATAGCTGCACCGAAGAGACCAGTTCTAGCTGCACTCTAGAGAAAAGTCTTCATTGAAGAAAATATGTTGAACAATGTTGAAAAATGATGCTAGCAAAATTTAAGTTAGACTTTTCCCAGGAGAGCAGTAATAAGATGTCCATCCTCCTAGGACACTAGCAATAAACTAGGGTATTCAGGTAGTAGGAAGGGACATCTTGGGCTGGCCTACAGTTTTTTGTTTGCTTGTCTCCCATCCTCCTGTGGGTAGCGGTATGACCCAAAGGTGATTGACTTCTGTGTTCCTCAATGGATGGGGAAAAAAACAAGGTAAAAATACTTTCTAATAGGCATATAAGGCTTTTAACTGGTACAAAGTTTTAATAAGCACCTTGCTCATATTTTTAAATGTAAGCAGAGAAATGGTTCATAGTGGAAAAAAAATAATGCGTTTATAGTATTAATACATAGGTTTTTTTTTAATGAGTTTTGTAATGGTTTTTAACACTGCTTCATTCTCTGTGCACAGTGAGTACGGAAAGATATAGAGCAAGGGGGTTGAAAATGAATTTGATTTTAACCTTTGCTTTTCATAGGACTGGGAGCAGCGTGAAGAAGAACATAACTTATTAATTGAAAGGGTTCTTCTTCTGGTGCGCAATATCCTTCATGTGCCTCCTGACCCAGATGAAGAAAAGGTAGTAATCACCCTTTTAGGGCTTTTTAATTTAAATATAAATGCTAGGAACTATATTTGGATGTATACAATATGGAGAAAAGTATGGTGTTTACAGCAACTACTAAATTGGTGGATACTTCATGTTTAAGGGCCCATGTACATCTATGCACCTGAAGGAGCGCCTGTGTTAATGGCTCCCCAGCACATTAAGGCAAATCACCATAGTCTGTTGCCTCAAAAATGTTGGCACTTCCGATTTTTGTGAAGTTTTGGTACCATATCAGCCCATTATTTGTAATGGGATATCTTTTGCAATGCATGTTAACCCGTGACATAATGTACGTTAACACACGTGCATTATTGCCCCCACACAAATGTTAATGAGCACTGACGTGTTCCTATGGTCAGTGCACGCACCTGTGTCTTAATAATATAATAGTTTAATTTCCATTGAACGCCAACTGTGTAAAGTTTGTATGTATGAAGAGGAATAAAGTTATTCACTCACCATGAAAACCGTCCACATTTCAGTGGATGAACAGAGATTGCTGGTTGGCTGCAAGATGCATTTTACCAGTCTGAGATGTGCTTCATTGGTTGCTATATGTCCTCAACTTTATGAACATTTACTGTATGTTCTACCCAGTCATAGCAGTCTGTCTTCACTGCAGCCTGATATACCAGGTTCTGAATCCTAAAGCTTGAGACACCAAGTTGAAGTAGGCCTGTAATGGTATCTATAAAATAGAACTCCTTTAAAAAAGTAGTACAATTCTATAATGTTCCACTAACAACTTTATAAAATATTCTTCTGCTAATTTCTCACTAGGAAAATACTGGCATGCTAAACCACCTGTGTCTCTTAGGGCCTCACTTGCTGAGACAGATACTTTGTTCCTGTTAGATTCTTAATGTATTCTGCATATGGTAAATGCAGCAGAAGAACTGGACACTTCCCAGAATGCATTTTCTGTAGTAGAAGTAAGGATCTAAGCTGTGCGGGAATAGAGCCTAGATCTATTACTGGGTAATCTTTCTTCTATAGTTCTGTATAAATAAAAGGAAAAGCAGGTGTTCAGTGCAAAATATATAATCTACACACACACACTGTATATGATATTGTGGAAATCTTACATTGTGGTGGACACATTGCTTGTGTGCTCTTTTCCAGGGTGTTGATGATGATGCCAGCGTTCATGATAGAGTGCTGTGGGCAATCCACATGAGTGGAATGGATGACCTTGTGAAGTTTTTGGCTAGCTCTGAAACTGAGCAGCAATGGAGTATGCATGTGCTGGAAACTGTGTCACTCATGTTCAGAGATCAGGTAAGTGCCTGCCAGATTCCTCTGTTACATTAGGAAGTAGACATTGACAATGCCTGTTCACTCTCTCAGTAAAAAGAACATGTTTCTAATTTTGGTAGTCAAACATTTTCAGCTAACTAGATATTCTTGATAGTTACAAAATGCGTGTCAATTAAATTGTCCCTGATTTATTATAACTGTGAACGCATCTCTACAAATCCAGACTGTAAACAGGGAAAATGATGATGCTTCTAATTAGACTTTAAATGCTGTATTGTTTTTGTGCTGCAAGATGTGACTGATTGCTTGTCAGTGGTGACAGGATTGCATCCCTAACGTCTTAAATGGCTGCCTCTATAATTCTGTAAACTCCCCAAATATTCCAATGTACAGTATTATTTTCTTTTACAAAGTGCTTGTTATAACATGTATTATAGTGCTACTAGCATTTTGTTTTAACTAAATATGATTTTGGCCCTTTAGAATGCAGAACACTTGTCATCAACTGGCCAGGCTCGCTCCTCTGCAGAAAGAGTGACAGAAATGAAAGAACTGGAGATCCTCCGTCAGAGGGAAATGGCAGAGAAAAAGAACAGAGTCTTTCAGCGTGGCACACGGTGAGACTTTACAATATTAAATCCATTGAGAATAGGTCACCTCTGTTACTATAATGGGCTTAAAGAAATCAAAGCAAAGACTGCTTTTGTGAGATATTGACAGTCTTAAAGTTAGATTTTTCGGCGGTTTAGGGGGCAAACTCCCGTTATGAACACTGCCCACCTCACAATTTATGTCTTTGCCAAGCTCCATTTGACTTACTTAAAAGGTCTGTCCTGACTGATGCAGAATCTATTTACTGAAATGTAGTGAGGATGTTCCTGTTGCTCAAGAACATTTAATGTCTAGTATCTTTTGTCTAGAATCATTTCTGTAAAAGGATGAGATTCCTAATTCTCGGGTAGGAGAACTAAGCAAACATTAATGCAAATATGTTGTTGCCTGTTTTTGTAAAATACCGGCTTTTATATGGTTGTCTGTTTTCAATGCAATCAGTTATTTACCAAATGTGCATTTCATTAGTTTTAGTGCAAATTCACACCAGATGCATTATGGCTGTTTTTTTGCACTTTTTTTTTTCTCAGTGCAGTGTTGTGCAATGTGGTACAATTTCACCATGCTCTGGCTGCAGATACACAAATGTAATTTGTGACATTTCAATAAAGTCAAAAAAGCAAACATACATACATACATACATACATACATACATACATACATGCATCAGGGCATTTCCACTATTTCTCTCGCCACACACCAGCGGCCATGCGTTTAGCACACCTTACTGGTGTGAATCCACTGTTAATGGGTCCCATGACCTGTTTTATATTCATAAAGGCAAGAATGGATTTGCATGGTACATGCCAGTGAAGATTACTTTGGTGATTCTGTATGATGCAGGGCTGCACTTGGGTTATCTTATTTCTTCTCTTCACACTCGTTCCTGCGGTAAAGTGATATGTGTAGACGTGCTACAGGGTCCACAGATCTTCATAGTTGAATTCTGACCAGTGTGGCAATAGCAGTCAATAAATACTTCCATAAAGTTGAGTACTAAGTACTCAAAGTACTAAAGCCTCAAAGTTTATAACAGTAGCACATCTGTATAGATTATTCTAACACAATAGATTAACAATTTCTTCCCACAAAGCACAAAAACGCTTACTTTTCTGTGTGTTTTATGCCGCATTCTTCAGGTTCCTTTTGAACCACACACTCCTAATGTCACCAGTTAGAAATCATGGAAATACATGTCCCATTTTTTGTGCTACTGCGCATGCGTGCCCCTGCAATAAAATAAAAAAACTTGCTGAACAAGGAAATGCTGCCTACACCTACACACACAGTCAGCATGGACTACACACACACACAAACCATGCCCTGTGCTTCTCCTCCAAGGGAAGTGATTGAAAAGCAGCAAAGCTTCGGAAGCTGCTTGTCAATCACTTTTCTTGGAGAAGGAGCAGAGGGTGTGTCTTTTCTGGCTGTCTATGCATGCCTGCACAGGCAGCATCATCACGTTGCATAGTAGTTAGGTGCCGGGATCGCGCACAAGAGGGTAGCTCCATAGTACCCTGGAAGTGAAAACAGTCACCCTGAAACGGAACACGGAAGTGGAGGCAGCGCAAAGGGGGCCAGCTGAATGGGGAGGGAATTACCACTTCACTACCACAAACATCCACAGTAGGTCTTCACTTACTTGTGTATATAAATAATTCAACTTTAATATCCCTTTTAAAGAGGTTTGTTTTCTGTTTCCAGGCATTCCCGATTTGGTGGCTCCTATATTATTCAGGGTTTGAAGTCAATTGGGGATAAAGATATAATATATCACAAAGGGCTTCATAATGTAAGTGTCAACTTGGATCATTTTGCTTCTAAATTCTACACTTTGCATGTGTCTGTTGATAGAAAAGTAGTGTGTACTTTGATTTGACTTTTATTTACTACTGATAGGGTGGCCATACACCATGAGATTCTTCTCACAAAAATGACTAGATTTCCCCATCAATGCCAAAAAATGTGGATGGTAGAAGTTTCCCTGTTTGGTACTGTATTATGTCAGCCTGCGCCTGATTCGCTGCAGTCACTGTTCAGCTGACAATTTTCCACCTGGCTCCGTTTGACAAAATTCAGTTGAAAAATGTACTTTTATCAAGCCGGGTGATGCCTGCAGGGCTACCCACAAATTGAATTTTGGCTGATTCAGTAGAAAATAGAGGACATTCGATCTATACAGGGCCACACTATTTTCATTTTCGTTTTTTCCTGCTTTATTCTCGATTTATCATCCTGTTTATTGTTCTAATGTGCAGATAACTGGTGGTACACATTGACCTTTAAATAGGTTCTGTCATCTTTTTGAGCTTCACAGGGTCCAGAAGGAGACAAAAAATTTTAAGATTGGTTGTGCTTCAGCAAAAGTGTTAACTTTAGATGCCCTGAGATGTTTACATTAAATTAACCTATAATTAAGTTGAAACTTTACATAAATCAGAGGGACAAATGTCAGCATTACCAAATTATTATTTTAATAAAAATGAAATTTCTTAATCATACATTACAGGACACATGATGGCAATTCTGAAACCATAGGTTATGCTGCAACATTCAGAAGATTGGACACTGGCAAAACAAAGCTGTAATGACAGCCTAGTATATCCCACTCCCAGAAAGCCTACATTTTTGGCTGGTGTCCATAGGAGAATGGATTCTCAGCTGTGAGAGAAACAAACCCCTTTTTCCCATTTTTTTTTTTTTTGTTTTTTTTTTGTTTTTCTTCCCAAGATCTGTCTTCCTGCAACTTTTCTTCAACAAGCCGCAGAGCTACTAAGGCTGCCTCTTGCAGCTTCTGGATTGGTCACTCCTGAGCTTTGCCCTGTGGACCATAACCAAACTGCACCAAGATGAAGATGGGGAGGCTGGCCTGTAATGTTCCCTCTGAGCAATGATCCTGTATCCAGATGTTTACCTAGGCAACACGTTCTCTTAGCCCAGCATTTTTCAACTTTTTTTTTTTTTTTTAGTCACGGCACCCTTTAAAAGTATGTCAAATCTCAAACACCCCAGTCTAAAATGTAAAAACCGTAAATGTAAAAGACAAGCTATGGTCCCTCTGAAATCTATACCTGACCGTTATTCGATATTGGGGTCTGGTGTGGATTTAAAAAAAAAAAAGTGGGGTTCCACCCTTCACATCAGAGTCCTGCCCCTTCACGTTTGGAACCCCCTTCACATCAGGTGCCCCCTTGCCAACATCTCCTCAAAGGCAGCCTGACCTTCATGCTGTTCTCGCACAGCTCCTTTCTTAAGGGATCATAGATATTGTCCCGGTAGAGGGAGCCCAGGGTTTACAATCTCCAAGGCAAAAGGAGGTATTCACCTCCCATACAGGAACGAAAGATTCCTTCAGGTTCAAAAATTCTGCATAGAATGTGCCAGGTCAGGCAGTCTTTCCATTTACCCAGAAGGTTTTATGGTCTCTGTGGACAAGAAGGATGCTTGCTTATGCATTAATGCTACCTGCGTTTTGCTGTGGGCACATAACATTACCAATTTGCTGCCCTTTCCTGTCCACTGCACTGCACTTCTCTCTTTGCTTTGCTCTAAGGCTCTTGTCGTGGGATATTTGGAGGATCTGCTAAAGGAACAGTCGGCGCAGGCTCTCATCAGCCAATGTATGTCAAACGGTGTCGGCCCTGCAGAGATTCAGTTAGATTCTGAATATCCAGAAATCAGCGATGGATGTGACTTATTGCTTAGAGTGTTTGGGCCTAATCTGGGGCATGGCCCTCTTTAGGGTCTTCCTTCCCCCCAGCCACAAGTCCAGGCTGTCCACTCCCACGCTCAGGACATGCAGTCCAGAAGCTGCCCAACTATACATTTTTTTCCTGAGAGTTCTAGGCCTAATGGTGACCTCCTTCGAGGCAGTCCCATATGACAAGTTTTGTTCTAAACAGATGCAACTCAACATTCTGGCAGTGTTGGACAAGCAGGCTCAGTCCCTGGATTCGCCCCATGCACCTGACCAGCAAGACCAGGCTCACCTTGGCGTAGTGGATTTATATTCCGCCACTGGAATCTGAGAAACAGTTTCTCCCGATAGTCTGGAAGGTGTTCACAATGGAAGCTAGTCTATCGGGCTGGGGAGGAGTCCTCCATACATGCTCCATACAGGGGACTTGGTCCTTGGTAGAAGCTCCACTCCCACTCATTTTTCTGAAGATAGGGGAAGTTTGATTGGTTTCTTGCCAGGACCAAGGATGTTTGGGCCTTTGCAGTAGATTCCCTGGTGACTCCGTGGGATCAGTTTCACCTGATCTACACCTTTCCCTTGCTGTAGCTCCTTCAACAGCTGCTCCATAGAAACGAGATGGAAGGCATTCCAGTGATTATCGATGGACTGAACTGACCCAGGAGGATGTGGTCCTGTGGGGCCTCCTGGATCTGTCACAAGGGTCGCTCTACCATCCTGCCTTTTAGTCACTGACTTATAATGGCTTGGCTATTGAGGCCCTCATCTTAAGGGATCGGATTTGGCATCCGTTTCCATTTAAAGTCTATCATCGCATTTGGAAGTTGAAGTTCGCTTGGTGCGAGGCAAGGAAATTCCATCCCAGGAATTTTCTCTTTGGGACCAATTCTGTCTTTCTCCAGTCTGGACTGGACCAGCATTTAGCCTTGAGCTACAATCAAGGGTTCTTTTTCTAGAGGCCGTTTGCCTCCCACTGTTTAGTGAAGGCCTTTGTGCAGGGTGTCACTCACATTGTTACTCCTGTATGTTCCCCTGTGACTTCAGAGGACCTGGTCATGAGCCTATTAGGGATACTACTCTGTCTAACCTCACAAGGTTGCCTTCCCCATTGCCATTACTTTCTGCAAGGCAAGTTTCTGAAGTGCTAGCCTTGCCCCGTAGGGAACGCTTTATTGTGTCCACAAGGAAAAGGTTTTTAAGGCTTCCCAAGGTGATTTTTTTTCCCCCTTAACAAAAACATTGTTTTACCATTTCTCTTTTCCTGCACCTAAACATTGTAAAGGAGATTTCCCTCCATTGTCATGATGTGGTAGGGTACTCTTCATGTTTATCTCTATATATTTAGAGCTTAGGTCCAACTCTCTATTTGCCATTCCTGGAGGTCCCCGCAGGGGTCAGCCGTCTTCTTGTTCCACTGTTGCTAGGTGGGTTTGGCAAACATTTGTCCAAGCTTATGACCTCAGGAGTCAGATTACCCTTTTTCGAGTCAGGGCACACTCCACTAGATCCCTTAGTTTTTCCTGGGCTTTTCTGCATCAAGCTTCAGTTTCCTGGGTGGATGTTCAGGTCTCAGCAGATGCCTGCTTCACTTGTATGGTCTTCAAGCAGCACTGTAGTTTGTGGGGCACCATCTGTTCCTTGTTTTTTTTGGGTGCCCGTTAGCTGATTGTTTTGCTGTGTTGTCCATCCCTCAGTAGGTCTGCTTTATGTCCTGTGGTTTTAGAATTACCATCCCTGTGTCCTGTAATAATTAAGCAAAAAGGGATTTTGTCTTACCTGCAAAACCCTTTTTCTGGAGTACATTGTAGGACACATGTCCCTCCCCTCTGTTTCTTATGTACTCCCATCCTTGCTTGCTACAAAACTTAGGCTTGCTGGGGTGAGATGGGTTTTTACTGGGCTGTCCTTACAGCTTTGCTTTGCCAGCTCTCATGCTAGCACAAGTGGTGGCAGCCATTACTGAAGGCAGTCTGCTTTTAATCAACCATGACATAGGAGGCCCAAAAGGTTTGTCCAAATTATACAAAAGTATATACTATTCTACTAATATTATACAAAAAATGAATAAAATCTATAAACGGAAACACATATTGAATGCATTAACACAGCGTCAAAGGCTGTTTACATTAACAGGCTGGTACATTAGGTACCAGCCTGTAATACTCCATTTTTCAGCTTTCAGTATTACGATGGTTTGACTAACGGGTAGAGCTTTCCTTTGACAATATTTAATAACCACTGGGTTTTTTATTTTTTGCTACAGAAAGGGAAAAAAAAAGACCAAAAATGATGGGGGAAAAAAACAGTTTCCCTTATTTTCTGTAAAAATTGTCAGAACAGTATGAACACCCCTGAAATTACCCCTTTTTAGAAAGTAGACACCCCACAAATATTGGGGGAAATGAAGAAACATGCTGGTATTGGGGAGGTGAAAATGTGATGCACTAGAAACGGAACATCCAATCATACACAGAGGGATCAGGAGGTAATGAATGGGTCAGATAAACAGTGGGAGGATGGAGATGATGGGGTTAATGAGCAGGTTTGCAGGATAATTGAGATGAATTGTTAGTATACAAGTCCCAATGAGAGACAGGCTGGAGCTTAGATGTGTAGTAAAGGAGGGGGGTGGGGGGTCAGTGGGTTAAAAAAAAATGATCTCGCGTAAGCTTTCTCAGTGGGCGAAACAGCTGGCTGCAGGCTTTTTGATACAGCGGCATTTCCAATAGTGGTGGGTAAATAATAGTTCACCACTCTGCTGTTTATAAAGGTACTGTGGTAGTAAAGCAGTGGTGCTAATCTTTTACATGTACATCAAAAAAATAGACCACACTGGTTCCCCTTTTTAAGAATTTTTACGTTGTATAGAAAGCTTTTTTTCTCTCAATGTTATAGCAAGTAATCATATTGTAATGTTTGCTGTATTTTGACAGTATAAAAATTATACTCACGATCTTGGGAAAGAACTGAAAAGGGTCCCCAAAAGAAAGCTGCAAGCCAAGGACACAGAGCTCCGTCACCGTTCTGCCCTCAATGTGCGTCTCTTCCTCAAGGAGTTTTGCAACGACTTCCTGGAAAACTGTTATAACAGACTTATGTACATTGTGAAGGTGAGAATTGATTATCTTGGCCTGTGTGATTCTCTTAACTTTTTTAGGATGAGATTATTTGGGGCATTGTTTATTCAGCCAAGATGTAGCTACATAATCAATGTATCACAGTGGTACCAAATGCAGCTACCATCCTTATGAACCCTAAAGCATTGGTCCAGGTTTTTGTTTTATTATTTCCTTACAGAATCAAGAATGTGGGTCTCAGTTAAAAGAAAATGTGTCCTGAAAAAAGCATGGGTGCTGCCATTGCTGAACTCTTAAAAATGCTATTTTTTTGTAGCAACTCTGACCCCCTTGATTAAAAAAAATGCATAAGTGACCTAGAACTGCTGTGTGAAAAGATACTTCTGACTTTACTGATCTGCTAATTTCTTCTAGCTAATTAACACAAAGTTTTCAAGCCAGTGGGTCTGTAGGATAGCCAGGAAACTAGCATTTCAGAATTCAGCAATGGCAGTCCCCAATGTGCAGTTTCAGATTTCCTTCTAAAAATTATAGTTTGCCGGCTGGTGTGCTGATCCTCTGAGTTCCATTTTAATTACTCATCGGCCCAGAATAAGTACAGCCTTTGGCCTTCTCCATACTTGTTCTGGGTCATTCGAAGAACTAGTCATTTTAAAACAAAAATGACAGGTTTCCTTCTTTTGAGGAACCCAAATCAATAGAGAGAAACCTACACAAATAGGGGGCAAGGATAACCAACTCCACACAGTGTGTTGAGACTTGAACTCAGGACTTCAGTGTCACATGAACACCGTGCTAACCACTAATTCACCATTTTGTCCAGCTACTTCTGTTTTATGCACAGTTACCAACATTCAATGTATGATTTGTTGGAATCCCTCCTTTAGGATCACCTAATTCGGGAGAAGGCTCAGCAGCACGATGAGACATATTACTTGTGGTCTATGGCTTTCTTTATGGCCTTCAATAGACTCTTCCGTTTTCGACCAGAGCTTGTGTCTGAAACAGTTAGCGTAAGAACATTCCATTTCATTGAGCAAAACCTCACCAACTACTATGAGATGATGCTGGCAGATAAAAAAGAGGCTACCTCCTGGGCACGCAGGTAGGATTCCTTTTTGTTTTTTCAGTGAATAGTAAGTCATCACTATTTAAATGCACTCTATCTAAAAAGATGTTACTTGCAGCAGCTGTGATTTATTTTTTTCCTTTACTTTTTGAAGGTAAGAGTTATGTACAAACTGCTACTAAAATAGTTATAAAAAAAGTAATGGGGGGTTGGGTTTGTTGTATTTTCAGCAATCACATATTTTAGTGCTATATTTACCTTAAAGTCACCCTGTTGCTAGCTGAAGGACGCAGACTAGGAGCACCCTGTAAAAGTGAAGAAATACCTTCATTCCTGGTGGGCAGTGACTCGATCTTTGCTCTGTTGCAGATCTAAAGCTGCCACTGCTGTCCAGCACTTCTGAATGTGTTGGATCCCTGCCTGTTTGTTATACATGTGTGTGTACAATATGTATTTATGGTTTGGTCTTTACTAGCATCTTATTGTTTTCTTATTGGAGTGTAAAAATCATCATTGGCAATTAAAGGAGAACTATGGGGTCAGTGCTTTTCCCCATAGTTCTCCTAAGGGTCACGGGAGGACACAAACTAGCATCCTCCCTTCACCCAGCTACAGCGTCCTCCCGTCACCCAGCTACAGCTCGCGGTATACTGAAACGCAGCAGCCGGAGCGGATCCCTACATTTCTGTCTGGATCCACCCAGCTGCGTGAGTAACAGCTGGCTCTGCCTATCTAAAGGGCCAGCTGTACCCACCCGTCCGTTCCGCCAGTCAGCGCTGGAGGATCGGACAGTTGAGGGGGGAATCCCTGCAGGGCGCCGTGAGTGACTGTCACGGCTCTCTGCAGGGATAGATCGAGAAGCGAGCGCGCAACGCTATGTGTTTGCTCATTTCCCGATCTATTGAGCCGACCTGTGACAGTTTCATTGTCACAGGTCAGCTCGAACTATGAGTGAGGCAGAGTGATTTTCACTCGCCTCATAGTTCTCCTTTTAAAGTGACATTAAACCCTCAGATTTTTTAACATAAACCAATACTGTAATGTGCGCCTTACTGTAATCCATGGTTGTTTCCCTTCTCTTTGCTGCTCTTCCTTTTAAATCCTCATGTCTTCTCATGCTGGGGGAGAACTTCCCTTTTCAGCTCAGGGCCTCTTCCTGTAGTGCTTGCTCGGGTTACAAGCCTATACAAACCTATACACAGACACCATGTATCCATTCCTGAGACAAGGCAGTCTGCTGCAAAACAGAAGTTCTGCAGAGCATGAGAACAGATACAGATTTAAAAGGAAGAGCAGCAAAGAGAAGGGAAACAACCATGGATTACAGTATTGTTTTATGTTAAAAAATGTAGGGTTTAATGTCACTTTAAGAATTGCTCAGTCAGTATTGTAGGTACCATTCACAGCTTACAATCTGTAAAGGCGGTACTCATTTCTAAAACCCCTGTTAAGGTTTTTTACTTTTATATGGTTCTAATTATAAAAAAAATTACATGTTTTAATTCTATCCTATTTGTGTAATTTTTTGGTGTTAATTATTTGAATGTGTGTTTTGCTTCATAATTGGCTGTGCTTAGAAGCATTGAATTAAATACTAACAGACTTGAAAAATCTTGGTAATAAAAACAGAATTTATAAAACAAGAAATACTAACAGACTCGTTTGCCATCTGTTTGACTATGTTTTAAATCATTGTTGATATGTGTTTTGTCAATGCAGAATGCATCTTGCCTTAAAAGCTTATCAAGAACTTCTCACTACCATCAATGAAATGGATCATTCTAAGGATGAATCTGTGCGAGAAAGCAGCAAAGTTATTAAAAGTGAGTTATGTTTCATTTTCATGACTCCTAATTTATATTGTTTTTTTTATCCTAAACATATTTGTTTTACAGTCTGAAGACTGTAGCTATAAATCTTTTCCTATGTTTGTATCCTCAGATAATATATTCTATGTGATGGAATATCGAGAGCTATTTCTTGCACTGTTTAGAAAATTTGATGAAACAAAACAGCCACATTCATTCCTAAAAGATTTGGTAGAAACAACCCATTTGTTCTTGAAGATGTTGGAAAGGTTTTGCAAAGGAAAAAGATCCATAATGGTCCAGGTAAAATCCACCATAAATGTAGCATGTAAAATATATTAACTACATTAAAATTCTTTCTTTTAGGTGTGTTAATCTGGCCAGTACATTTCTCTTCCATTCATTGAAGAACACAGGCGGTTCCTTAATATCTATACCAATGGGCAGGGCTTGAAAAATGTTATTATAAAACATTTATTCTTACCCATATTTTTAGTAAAACATAAAAGTCGGGGTGACGTCGGGTAAATAGACACCAAACATGTCAAGCCTTAAAATTGCGTGCGCCCGCAAAATTGCAAAAAACGCCCATAGGCGACGATTAAAACGCTTTTACTGTTCATCAGTTTAGTGTTATCAGTGATTAAAGGAGAACTATGGGGTTAGGGCTTTTCCCCATAGTTCTCCTTAGGGTAATGGGAGGACCCAAACTAACTGTTTTCAGATTGATGGCTGGGCTTGATTGTGGAGAAATTGGTACAGGAGGTGACTTCTTCTGGTTAGGAATCGAATTTCAGTCTCGTCCTCCAGAGCTTTTTATCACTTCCAATCTGCACCTTTCTCCACAACGTCTGGCAGATCTGCATTATGCACTTTGGGTCTTACTTGATCAGGGGGTGATTGTCACGGTGCCTTCCTCTGAAAGATTCATGGGCTTTTATACCAATCTGTTCACTGTCCCCAAAGATGGGGTAGCAATGTTCGACCTATATTGGATCTTTGCCACTGGTCTTGTCATCCCGAGGGACAATCCAAACCGCGTGCAGTGGTCTACGTCAATCATCAGAGGTCAGCTCTGCAGTAATGCTGGAGGTGGCTTGGATCCTGTCTTGGTCAGAAGCTTGCGTTCCGGCTCTGTCCTCTGTTATCGTTCAAGAGGCGAAAACTGGCAGGCGGATTATCTGGATTACCGTCAAGGTCTGGATCGGGGAGAGGTCCTTTCACTAGGATGTGTTTTCATCAGATTTGTCTTAGGTGGGGCTTGCCAGACATGGGTCTCCTGACTTCCAGCAAAACAAATGGCCAACTCCAACTCATAACCAGCTTTAAACCAAGGTGCACATGGAAGGACTTTAAATAGTACAACAGCAAAAAGTTTCCAAGCACACTCACCAGCCAGCATGCAAAAAAAACCTGTCTAACTGCTAAGGGTAAAAACTGAGGTTTTAGATGCACGTCTTCTGCAGAATATGGGAAAGCCGCACTGCCTCATCAAGGCTCCTCTGTGTAGTGTGGTCCTAACTCTAACCTATGGCAGTCTCCATCTTGGAGCACATGTAGCAAACGAGGGGCGTTGACGAGGCAGTGTGGCTTTCACATATTCTGCAGAAGACGTGTACCTAAAACCTCTGTTTTTAACCTTAGCGATTAGACAGGTTTTTTTGCATGCTGGCTGGTGAGTGTGCTGGGAAACCTTTTGCTGTTCTCCTGACTTTCAGACTCAATCGGAAGGTGCCGAGGTTTGTGGCCAGGACTCGCGATACATTGGCAGCAGCAGTGGCACCGTGGGGCAGGTTTTCTCTGACATGGATTTCCCCCTTTTTATAGCTTCTTCCTCTTCTGTTGCAGAAAATAGAGTTGGAAGGCATTTCGGTGATTCTGGTGGCTTCAGATTGACCACAATGAGCCTGGTACGCAGACGTTGTTTATCTTCTCGCAAACGCCCTCTTCTTTCACAGTGCCCAGTATTTTATCCTGCTTTACAGTCTTTGGCTTTGACAGCATGGCTGTTGAAAGCAAGGTGCATAAAGATAGAGCTCTTCACTCTGTGGTGGTCTTCACTATGCTGGGTCTTGTAAATTCAGTTCTCTGTGAATTTACTATCGTACATGGAAGGCTTACTTTCCATGGTGTGAGTCCCATGCTTTTCATCCTCGTTGGTTCTCTACTGCTAGGGTTTTGTCGTTTCTTCCACAAGGGGTGGATCATTGTATAGCACTGAGCACTGTCAAGGAGGGGCAGGTGTCCACCTTCGCAGTCCTTTTTCAGTGTCCCCTGGCCACACAGTTTGTACTTCATTTAGGGTGTTACTCGGGTGGCACCTCCTGTTAAACCGCCTTTGCTGCTGTATCTGCTTTACAGAACTCTCTGTTTGAGAATATTTGGGATATACCTTTGTTGACCGAGCAGAAGTGATCGCCACCAAAAAGGCTACCTTCTTAGACACGGTGTGTGTCTGAGTTGGCAGCATTGTCCTGTGTAAAACCCTTTTTGGTTCTTCATCGGGACAAGGTCGTTCTTCAAGCTTGCCTGTCTTTTTTGCCGAAGGTGGTAATGTCTTTCCATTTGAAGAAGGACATTGTCCTACCATCTTTTATGTTCTAAGCCTTCTCATCCAAAGGAGGTGGCTCTTCATTCTTTGGATGTGGTAAGGGCTATTTGGGTCTTTCTGGTCGTTACATAATCCATTCGGAAAACTGATTCATTGTTCATGGTCCCAGGAAGGGACAGGCTGCCTTGTCGGCCACTATATCCAGGTGGGATTCATCAGACTGTGGTTCGGGCTTATGTTAGTAAGGGTCAGGAACCTCCTTTTTGGGTCACTGCTCATTCTACCTGAGCGTTGAGGGCTTTTCATCACCAGGCATCTGTTACCCGAGTTTGTAAGGCCACTACATGGTATTCTGTCCACACTTTCTCTAAGTTCTATAGGGTGGATGTTGTGGCATCTGCAGATGCATGTGTTGGCTGCAAGGTCTTGTATTACGTGGCGTGAGCGTCTCATTCGGTTGTGGGTATGTTGTGTTCTGTTTAGCCCACCCTCTATTGTCACTACTTTGCCATGTCCCATGAGTATAGATCCCAAGGATCTGGCTTTTTCCTTCAATGAACGGAAGAGAAAATAGGATTTTTGTACTCAACATAAAATTATTTTCTCTGCGTTCATTGAAGGACACAGCACCTGCCATCTTGATGGCTTAGTGTGTTGCTGTTCGTTTACTGCTTGCTACTAATGGAGTTTATTGTTGCAGTAAGGTGGTGTGGCCATCAGCAGGGACTGCCCCTGGGCTGTTTTGGGTTTTTATGCTTAGCGGTGGCTGTATCCTTCAATGAATGCAGAGAAAAAGATTTTACGACTACAAAAATCCTGTTTTTTCAGCTTCCATTAACAGACCAAGCTGTCCAGCAAAAGTGTCAGAGGGTTGAGACAAACTATGTATTTAACACTGACAGAGGTGCTTACAATGGTCCACATTTATCCATTTAAGTAAAACTTTATCCCAAAAAGAAAAAAAACTGTTGCTGCAACTGGTTAAAAAGTGTGAACTGGAGTTTGGGTTTAATTTGTTAGTCGTGTCCATCTAAATCTGCTAGTGCATCCAACACTATCCTGTCAACAGGGTGACAATGCTGCTGTCCAAGGGTGGCTCCGTTACTCCGCCAAAGAGTGGAGACACACTTCCTATCTTAGGGTGAAACTGGCTGAATCACCAGAAGAAAAGCCTAAACCATGAAAACTAATGCAGCCACCACATTTCACAATTGAGTTGCCATGGTTCACCCTCCTTAGCTAGTATGCAAAAAAATCATATTTCAGATGATGTATGGTCCCTCTTTACACTACGTTGCTTTACAGCCAAGCTGGGCTTTCCCAAATATCTGCTATGGGCTTGTTACATCTCCACACAGACTCTGGGCAAATTTTTTTTATTAACACTGCCCAGCACAGTGTTAATTGCACTTTATCTGAGGTCTGTTTTTTTGTATGTTAAGGGAAGAGGGGTATTGGCGGAGAATCCATTCTGGGTTTTTGTATGTAAGCATACAGTGAGGAAAATAACTATTTGATCCCTTGCAGATTTTGTAAGTTTGCCCGCTTACAAAGAAATGAAAGGGCTATAATTTTTATCATCGATGTATTTTAAATGCTAGAGACAGAATATCAACCAAAAATCCAGAAAAAACGCATGATACAAATGCTATAAATTGAGTTGCAGTTCAGTGAGTAAAATAAGTATTTGATCCCCCTACCAACCAGCAATAATTCTGGCTCCCCCAGACTGGCTATGTGATACACAGATTAGTCCTGTCAATTTAAGAAGGTGCTCCTAACGACAACTTGTTATGTATATGAAAGACACCTGTCCACAGAATCTCTTTCTTCCATTCAAACCTCACCACCATGGGCAAGACCAAAGAGCTGTCAAAGGATGTTAGGGACAAGTTTTTAGACCTGCACATGGCTGGAATGGGCTACAAGACTATCAGCAAGAAGCTTGGTGAGAAGGAAACAACTGTTGGAGCGATTATTTGCAAATGGAAGAATACTAAATAACCATCTAAATGATTCAGAGAAGGATTGGGAGAAAGTGCTGCAGCCAGATGAGACCAAAATTGAGCTCTTTGGCATTAACTCGACCCGCCATGTTTGGAGGAAGAAAAATGCTGACTATGACCCTAAGAACTTCACTACAGTCAAGCACGGAGATGGAAACATTATGCTTTTGGGCTGTTTCTCTACTAAAGGTACAGGCCGACTTTGCCGCATTGTGGGGACTATGGACGGGGCCATGTATTGTAAAATCTTGGATGCGAACCTCCTTCTCTCAGCCAGAACACTGAAGATGGGTCATGGATGGGTCTTTCAGCATGACAATGACCCAAAACATACCGCCAAGTCAACAAAGCAATGGTTCAAGAAGAGGCACATTAAGATCATGGAGTGGCCTAGCCAGTCTCCAGACCTTAATCCTATAGAAAATGTATGGAGGGAGCTGAAACTTCGAGTTACCAAGCGACAGCCAAGAAACTTTAAGGATTTAGAGAAGATCTGTAAAGAAGAGTGGACCGAAATCCCTCCTGAGATGTGTGCAAACCTGGTTACCAACTACAAGAAACATCTTACCTCTGTGCTTGCCAACAAGGGTTTCTCCATCAAGTACTAAGTCATGTTTTGCTTGGTGATCAAATAATTATTTTACTCCCTGAACTGCAACTCAATAACATTGTGTTTTTTCTGGATTTTTGGTTGATATTCTGTCTCTATCATGTAAAATACACCTATAATACCTATGATAACAATTATAGACCTTTCATTTCTTTGTAAGTGGGCAAACTTACAAAATCTGCCGGGGATCAAATAAATATTCTCCCCACTGTATAATATCATTTTTGGCTATACCCAGGTCTTGAAGTGCATCCTCTTGCAGATTTGTTGATGATAAACTATACATATCTCCAGTGACAGGAAGTCTAATGTCTCTTTTCTCATTACCAAGAACCATAAAGTGAAAAGAAAGAAAAAGAAGAAACTCAACAGGAGTGCAGAGCAACAAAAAAGTCCAGAAGAGCTGGAGGAACTCTGGAAGACACTATCTGAAAGGTTAAGCAGTTGTGCTACGGTATGGCTTGTTTGTTGCTAGGAACCATTTGTATTTGTGGTTAGGGTTTCTTTTCTGATTGTCTTCTCAAACAAAACTAGGGTGCAGAAAGTCTGCCAGATGAAGTTGTGCCCTTTGATGCAGCTTCTGAAATACCTGTTGAAGAGCAAAGAAGCGAAGCTTTGGTGCGTATACAGAATGGCCTTATAAGTGGGCAGGCTGCAGAGTCCCTTGTTCTACTCCGTTCTGCCAGGTAAGCTTTGTGCTGCTGTCATTATGGTAATAGACATTGAGAATTTCACCCAATGTGATAAAGGTTGCTATTAATGCTTATCATGTGCCACTTTTCTACAGGGAAGTCTGGCCAGAGGGAGATGTGTTTGGATCTTCTGAATCAGGACCAGAGGAAGAAGTTGAACTTCTGAAACAAATTTTCTTTGCTGATCTTCCTAGTAAGTATTGTTGACTGTATCTCTTTCGTAATCTTGTTCAATTAGTACAGTTTGGTGATGGATTCAATATGCATAACTTACTACAGTTGTCTGAGTTTATTTCTCAAAGGGTATAATTGTTCTCAGTGAGTGCAGATTAGGAGTTCTTATTTACTTGAAAGTAATTCTTGATATGATTTTCTCCTTTTTGCAAGTTTTTTTCTTTAATATTTTTGTATTGAATTTATAGATTTGTAACATAGTCCCTAGAGGACGTTCTCAATGGATCAGTGCAATTACCATGTGTTTCTCACAGGAAATATTTCCTGTGAGAAACATGAAGGCTGCCATTGCTGACTTTTGTGTTCGGAAAAAATAGATTCCTGGGTGCCATGCTTGACTCTCTTGCTTGAAGACTTTCAGTCACTAACTCGGAACAAGTTATGGAGCTATTGACTTTTCAGTTTACTACAATTCTTCCAGGTTTGCATACTTGTGTTGGGACAGTAGATTACCGTAACTACTTGAAGACTGGGGTGTTGAACCCCCTTCCTGTCCAGGCCATTTTTTACTATTAAACGCTGCGGTATTTTGACTGACATTTATTAAGTCATGCTATGCCCTACCAAAATAAAGTTTTATATCATTTTTTTGGAGAGATGGAGCTTTCTTTTGGTGGTATTTAATCACCACTGGGGTTTTTATTTTTTACTAGGGTTGAGGGTTCGTGAGAGAGGGGGTTACAGGTATGGTGGTGAACGGGGAGAGTGCAGTCGATATTGAGATCTCTCCCTCTCCTCTCACGATGAAAGAGGAAAGGGAGAGAAAGCTTCAAACTGCAACCATTATTTATTTTATACGACAGCTGTGATTGGTAATTAGCTCTGTACCTTGTTTTATGAACTGCACTATCCAATGGACAGTGTGTTCACATGTTTCTGCTAGCGGTGCGCAAGAGGAGAAAAAAAAATTGCTGCAAAAAGCATCCAAGAGCGAGCCGTCCGTTTATATACAGTTGGTGGAGGCAAGTGGATAATATCCAGGCAATTGCTATTGCAGGAGGTGATTAACTCCTCAGCAAGAGAGGTCAACCCAGGTTACAGGGCATCAGCTGATTGCTAGGCTTACAGGGCCTCAAATAAGGACTATTGACGTCCGCTAAGCCTAGCAACCAGACAGAAAGAGCTAGCAAGCTGTACCTCACAAATTGCGAAGGGTACCTGTGATGTGTTAAACTTCCCCCATGCTCACCTTACATTGGACATGTATGTTGGTAACAAGGCTGAAGTCCAAGGAAACAATTGAAGCTGTATTGTTTCCTTTTTTTAAACCTATGGGCACTACGGTCTGTAGTTAATGAATACATTTGCATTTTTGTGGAGTAACAAATGGTGGCAATCTCCTCTTCTTGAAAATAATAGGTCATGGTCTATAACCATAGACTTGATGCGTGGTAAATAATGGTGCTGTGAAAACACATTGCAGGAACACATCTGTCACTGCTGCCTCTGGAAGGTGTCCTCCGTGGCCCTGAAAAGTCTTACTATGTGGTGGCAAATAAATGTTTAATGTTTGTTTTGCTACAATGGTGTAATGGTGATACTTTGAATTTTCAACTATGTTTGAGTCTGCCATCTGTTTGTTCACCTGCCTCCATTTAAGGTATATGGCTGTAAGGAGTGCACTGTTTTCTGTCGATTTAAAAAAAAAAAAAAAATATTTTGCCACACGCGTAAGATGCGCAGTAAAGTGCTTTATTTCATAGCTTGCTCCTGTGGCCAAATGCTGTGTGTACCTTGAACCACACATGTCTGTTTACAGCTCCTTTAGCGCAGAGCACCCAGATGAATATTTAGCAATGTGTGCATTGATTACTGCTCAATATATATAATATACTATAATATGTGTGTATTTAATTCAGGATCATCTCAGGTTGAAGAGGAGGAGGAGGAAGAGGAGGAGGTTGAGGAGGAAATAGAAGAGGAGCTCACCTCAGTGCAAGTGTCCGAGAAAGAATTTAACTTCTTGGACTATATGAAAAGGTTAGTTATTTGCAAATATGTGTTTATTGAAATCTAATCTAGCAAAGCAGGTAATAGCATAGTTCGCTGCCTCCTTATGTTATGAGTATCCTGTAGGGATGCACCGATACCAAGTATTTTGGCGAGTACTCGCCCAAATGCTCCCGATGCTAATCCCGGTACTGGAACTTCCAGTGTCAGGAGGCCAGACCGCGAGTCATTACACGCTGCCTGGCTTCCTGATTGGCCGGTAAGCCGGCTCCATGCTCCCTAGTCACCAGGGAGAATGGAGCTGGCTTCCCGACCAATGAGGAAGCCGGGGGGCGGGTAATGACTAGCCCCCCGGCTTCCAGATTGGCCGGAAAACCTGCTCCATGGTTCCTCGTCTGGAAGCTGGCTAATCAGTCATTACCTGCCCCCCGACTTCCTGATTGGCCATAAAGCCGTCTTCATGTTTCCTTGTCAGCTGGTCATGAGGGAGCATGGAGCCAGCTTCCCGGCCAATCAGGAAGCCGGGCAGCGAGTCATTACACACCGCCCGGCTTCCTTAATGGGACTTTCGGTATCGTACTCGATACCGAAAAACAGTATCGGTGCATCCCTAGCATCCTGATCTGTTTGGACTAATTATGCAGTTATTTATTTGGCTTATTTAGATTGTTTATTATTCTTAGCACATACAGGAATATTCCAATCATGGTGCTGTAGTTGTGCTACTACTCTCAATATTTACAGATGTGCTCAATTTTACATCCAGGATCAGGTTACCTTGCCTTTTGGTTTGTGTGCCATTATACATGAATGTTGGCCATAGGTACAACTTTCGTTTGCTGTAAATCATATAAAGGATTTGTTATAATCTGGTAATAATTCATATTATTTTCTGTACCATGCAGATTTGCCAACTGTAGTGTGGTGAAGACCTATGTTTTGCTGCTGAAAACCTATGTGCAGAACAACTCTCATACCAACCACTGTGTGGTGAAGATGTTGCACCGTATCGCTTATGACTTGAAAATGGAAGCACTGCTCTTTCAGCTCTCTGTTTTCTGTGTTTTTAATCGTATTCTCAATGACCCTGTAGCTAGTGCCTACAAGGTAAGGAATCTGGAGTATATTTAGTCAGTAGAGATAAGTGAGCTCCCCATCTGCACAATAGTCTTACAATAGTCTTCATCTGCACAATATTAGCCAATCCATATGATGGACCAAGATTGCTTTTGGGCAATAAATGTCATGCCTTTCTTAATCCTACATCACAGGATAGTAATCTGAAACCAATGGGTTATGCAGCTACCTTCAGATGATTGGACACTGGCAAATCAGAGCTGTAAGGACAGCATGCTCCCACTCCCAGCATGCCTTCATTTTTTTTGCTAGTGTTGTTGAACAGGTGTCTAGTCTGCTCCGAGAGAAGCAAATCCTTTTTGGTGGGGCTTTTTTTCCAAGACTCTTCTAATGACTTTCTTAGCACTCAGCCACTTCGGCACCCCCTTTGCAGCTACATATAGATCAGTTTATGCTTTAGCCAATCTTTGGTGGGGGGCGTGCCTGGCCAAGAAGAAGATGCGGGGCTGGACTGTAAAATTGCTTCGCACACTGGATTCTGCTGGTGTGCTCACCTTGGCACACATTAAATTAAGGTCCGTGGGCTCTGTTCTGTCATGCCGCTAACAGTTCAGAGGGGGTCTGCATTACCCCCCTGGTGACTTTATCTGTGCTGTCCTATTCTCCCTTACTCAGTTGCTATCTACTTAAGGGACCTCTTCTACAATTTCAATGCCACCCTTCTTCTCATACCTTTATTCTAAAGAGGAATTTGCCACAGTTATGTCTGATTTTATGGGGGAAATGTCTTCGCTTTTAGAGATTTCGGACCACATGGGGGCCGCAAGTGTGCACCCTCCCTCAGAGTCTTTCTACTGACCTTTCTCTGTCTGCCTTTGCAATGTCTGAGGAGGAGGGCTGTATTTAGTTTCTTTTGGATAAATATCAAGGAAATCACAGATAAATACATTGCCTCAGAAGAAGCCTAAAACGCAAGTAGCTAAGTCTTCAACTTCCTCCATTCAGAAATGTTCCTTTCAGATGTAGGCACCTTTCTTCATATATGGTGGACCTGCCCAATCATTCGCATGTTGTGTATGGCTAGCTATCAAATAGTTAACATCTTATTTTGTCAGCTCACTGGGGACCTTGTAGAGGCTCTACCTCTCAAGACACCAGACAGGGTCACTCAGTCACAATTTAACTGCTGTCTTCAACATAACAGGTTAAAGCTAAATAGTGGCAATCCACTACCTTGAATACACAGGAGGTTATTTCTAAGGCCATGCGCATGATGTTCCCTGACGCCTGGGTGTAGAGTGTCTTTACACAAGGCTACAAGCTGGTGTTTCGCACCCTGCCTCCTCCCCGTTTCCTTTCCTCAAATCTGTTCCGTTTGGTAGGCAGAAATGTTCCAAGGGTTTTACTCCAAACTATTGACTGTCCTCAATATCAAGAGTGGGGTTCACCATATCAAGGCCTGAAGATCCTTAATTAGTTCCTGCGGGTTCAGGATGGAATCCATCCAAAAAATTATTGCGTTCTTTCAACTGGTAGACTTCTTTGTCTCTGTGGACATCAATTATTTATAGATCCCCATTTTCCCATTTCACCTGGGTCACACCAGGCCAGGTTTCCATGGAAGCAGGGACGCCATCTGCGCACAAGAGCTCTGTGTGGGGCTGAGATCTCTGTCGATATGGGAGATTGCCACACCCCCTAGCCTACAAGCATGACCGCCATACAGAATTAAAAAGATATGCAGCTGCAATACTCTGAGTTATATCTTTGAAAGCCTTTTCTTCATGCTGATTTGTGAAAACTATATGTAGAGTATGATTCAGTACATGCAGGTGGCGTCATTATGACATCAGAAGGGGAGACAGGTGTTTTGTGATTGGTTCATTGTTTTCACTGCTTTGTATACATATTTGCACTTGTTTTGTTTGGGGCTCTCACTTTTGTTTTGCCTAAAGAAAAGAGACCAGACTGTCTCGAAGCGTCGCTAAAGTTATGCGACACTTTGATGGTCAATAAAGAAGATTGACTACAAAACCAATTACAGTTTGTGGGACCAGATTCTCCTCTGAAGCGCTTGCCTTTCCTCCTTCACAGGATCAAGTTATTGGGCATTCTGATGATTGCCATTGTCCCCAACTGGCCTAAGATGTCCTGGTACATGGACATCCTCAAAATTCTGATTGATTCTCCATGGGCTCTTCCAGACTGCCCAAACCTTATGATGCATCACATTGGTTTTAGATTACGATTCTGTGTCTTGAGATGTGCTTTAGAATTGGACAAATGTTTTGCTTACTATTCTTGGCATGCATTGGCTACGTGTTCAGGGAATTTTAGTACAATATGAGAATGTAATCCATTGGTTTGGGATATTTGGGGATGTCTGTTATTCTGGACTCTAGAGGCTTATGCTGACAACATAAAGTGACTTTGTGAGGCTTCCTTCCATTTATAACCCTTTTGTAAATGTAAATATTTTGGTGATTCTTGACAGGAAAGTTATTCTATTCCCTCCATAGACTGTTGACGAACTAAGTAGTGTCATTTGCATTTAAGAGAAGTCTGCTGATGGCTGCTTTTTTTTTTTTCTTCAATATTGCAGGAACTGGTATCATTTTCTAAATATATTCTCAATAAATTCTTTGTACTTGCTGCTACAAACAAAAAGGCCTATGTGGAGCTCCTTTTTTGGAAAAATACCACTGTAATTCGAGAGATGACAGAGGGTTACCGCAAGCCTGGTGAAGAAGAGAGGTGAGGATCTAGCAGGGGAAAGGGTGACAGCAGAAGTGCAACACATTACAGACAATAACCATATTCTAATGGCCAACATTCTCGTTATTCAGTAATGACGCTCGCAAGCGTATAAAATGGACACCAGCAGAAGAGGAGGAACTTCGATCCTTATACTTCCAGTATAATGAGGTTGAAGGTAAATGTCCCTCTTCTTCTTCTTCTTCTTTTTTTTTTTTTTATATATATGTTTTAAAGTGGACCTAAACTCATAAAATTGAGATTTGCTATGTGATGGTGTTCATTGTTACATAGGAGTAGCTTGAAAAATCTACTTTTGTCTTTAATTCCTCCTGAAAAATAGCAGTGCATTTCCGGGTATGTGACGGTAGACACAACTGTGCATTTGGCCTCAGAGTTGGTAGAGCTGCGGTGTGAATCTAAAGCACTGTTGCCTCTGACTTCTAGTCTCAGGACATGAGAAGCTTTGCACCTGTGCTTCTTAAAATCATGTTATATTTTCTTTACTGATTTGAGAAGTAAGTGGAATAGAAAGAAGCTGTCTCATGATGGGCTGTGCTTCTGCCTCTCCATTGGCTAAAGGATAAGTGCACTATCAAAGTGCATTATGCTTTTTGTCCCTTATGCCACCGTTGAGATAACCTTCTGTCTACTATCCCCAGTTGCATATTTACCATGCAAGTGTGCCCATGGCCTCTTTTCTTTGCTTACATCCTGTGCTGGGGGATCTAGATTAGGTCAGCGGGGGGCAAAAAGGATAAGTGAACTTTGTTCAGCTTTTTATTTGATCACTTCAAAGTACAAATCTAACATTGCAGGTGCTGATGTTGTGGACAGTATCTTGGCAAACTTGAAGCCTGGATCCCGCTCTCGGAAACAAATTATTAACCATCTTGTGCAAATGGGACTTGCTGACAGTGCAAAGGATTTCAAAAAAGAAGTGTAAGTATAAATTTTTTTGTGCAGTGTGTAACGAGCCCCTTGCTCGCTCGGTCCACTCTCCCGGCACTCCTTAGATTTCAGACTGCAGCGTCTGATATTTCGGACATCCGATAATTTGGGATTCGAACTACGGCTCTGTGCCGTTCGTATCCAGTGGGAATAGCTCACAACAAACACCAGACAGGCTGCATGTAAGTTCAAACAGGAATCGCGTTTATTGGATACACACACACACACTTATATAAAACAACAGTTTGAAGGTGGCCCAACCAACCACCTTCCTATTGGTCAACTGCAAACTATCCTCCAGCCCTCACCTAGGTCCTCTCCGCCATGCAAATGAGGACTAGAAACAGGCAAATAGGAATTGGTCCATAGTCTCTAGGAAGGAGGCTAGCCCTCAGGCTCCTCCAGCAGCCCCAGTGACGGTCCAGTCCGTCACATAGTGCATCTGATGGTAAGATACTGACAAAGCCTCATATTCTCCATAATTCATATTAGCATGTGCTTCTAGAATGTTGTATGCTATAACGGTATTTTTTAAGTTTTGTTTTTTTCTTACTTTCATTTTTGTGTGCTTGTGTACACACTTTCAGGCATCAGATGAGTGGTTAGTGCGTTTTACAGACCTGGTAGCATCCCTTTATGTGAATGAAGCATGTACATCAGAAACAAATGACTGCTTTACGGCAAACAAATGTTCAATGATTTTCTGTTTTCGCAGTAAGGGAACTCGAATTGTGCTCTGGACAGAAGATCAGGAGATGGAACTTCAGAGACTTTTTGAGGAGTTTCAGGAAACAGATGGTAAATCCATTATTTTTAGTATATAATGTTTTCCATTGTTTTGTTTAAAGTTAAGTTAATGGATTTCATAAGAACTCTGCGGAAACTTGATGTAGTGACAAACATTTATAAATGATCCTATTCACTGCCTGGAGCCATTACAGTGTTTACCAGTTTTTGAGTTCCTTCGGTTCTGGCTATAGAGAATAATGGCCATTCTGCCTGTTCCCTCTCCTCACCTTGGTAAGTTGATGCTGTTATTCTCTGTGGCCTGATTTTGCTTTCTTTTCTGGAAGAAAAGTTTTCACTGAAAAAAGACATTGTGTTTGATATAATTTGTTAGTGTGGGATGAAGCTTTATATTTTTTTCTTTAAGTTACATTTATTAGTTAACATTCACGCACTTCTCTTTTCATATTACTGTATCATTGTCAGGAGCGTAGTTTGACACAGAAATTACACCAAAAGCGCTATGATGTGCTTTAATGAGAAGAGCAGGAACTACAGAAAACCAAAGAAAGAAATGTATTAAAAGCAATCAGAAAAAAAATCACAGTACCAATCATACCCAACTCTCAGGCTAATTCCTAACACTGCCTTGCTCATATGTTAACAGGATAGAGTGGAGCTAAAACAGAGGCAGGCCTTAAACCTGTCAACGTTGTCATGAGGGGAATACACAGGCTTCCATTGCTAACCTCCCTCTGAACAATCTAGCTTCCTGGTATGTAAGCTGATCCTCTGGTTTCTGCAAAAGTGGCTGACCAGGGACAAGTATGCAGTTTAGAAGAGTCAACAGTAAGTCACAACTGCGCAGCTGTATCATTATTTTTGGTCAGTGAATTAAGTAGTAATTCACTGACCGAACGCAGGAAGTGATGTGTATTACATCGCTTCCTGCATTCAGTGTCACTCTCCGGTTACAGATGCCAGTGAGAAGCTGATGAAGCAGCTTCTCTGGGGGTCCCTAGGTGACATCAGGGGTCTTAGCCATGTGATAGCAATAAAGTTACGTGTAAAAAAAAATAAGGTTTTAAAAAAATAAAGCTAAAAAACAAGTCACAAATAAAAAAATGTTTTTTTTTAAAGTCCCCCCTCCCCCCACATACACACGCAAACATGCGTCAGGTGCACCAATGTGCGAAAACGACGATTCCGTCTATTGTGCCGCACCTGTTACAAGAATTATGTTTAACTGTTTATAATTATAAGTTTTCTTCTTTTGTGTCAAAAGTAACATTGTTTTCATTGCAGATCCTCTGGGGAATATCATGAAGCATATTACAGCAAAACGTTCCAAAGCTAGAATTATAGAAAAACTAATAAGCATGGGCCTTGTGTCTGACCGGAAAGAACTTTATAAGAAGAGGAAGAGGAAAGGAAAATCATCTGGCATAGTATGCAAATTGTATTTAGTCTTCCCAATCTTTTCTTACCTGTCTGCACATACATATTCCTGGAGAACATACAAATATGTCATTTTCTGCCAGAAGTGATTTTGAAAGTAGCAGTTGTATTTCTTGTTTGGGTAGACAGTGTGAGATGTAGCTTTAAATGGAGACTTTTCCAAGGATTTTGTCCACTCAGCAGAGTATGGGGGGGTTTTGTTGCCCATTTCTTGTTGCTGCAAAACACCAAAGTAACAGTGTTCTGCCCTCGCAGGAATTGTATAGCAGAACGATGAACATGAATGTCTGTCCACTTCATTGCTATTTGTTGCACAGCTCTGTCTCTTACTTAAGACAGAGCTATGGCAGTTTCAGCATCACTGCTGAGATGGCTCCATCAGTCACTTAACTGAACCTCTAGTCTGCTTACACAGACTGCAGCTTGCTTAGCTCAGATACAGTACACTGGTTTGTTCAGAAAGGGACTTTTCCTGTCACTCCAAAATCTTCAGGTCTTACTCGTCAATCTGGTTTTGTGGCCGGTCTGTTAGGGCCAGACAGGCCTAGACACGAGCTTTCCACTTGTGAAATTCACACTGCTGTTATTGCAGCACATAGGGGTTCTGACTGTCTGCAGTCTAATCCCTTTGTGCAGAAAACCTACCTGTCCCTGATTGGAATCCTCCTTTGCTACCTGTTCTGGAGACTGGGACACCCTTTGACAGCTAAAGCCATCTCTGTCACTTATTGGATTTTCACAGTGACGCAGTGCTTCTGTCAGAGCAGATAATCGGGAATATAGAATATGGATCTGCAGTGCATGCACCTTACAAATACTAGGACTTTGCTGTGCTTTAGCAGTAATGCCCAAATCTCGAAGATGCTTGGCAAATAACTCTTCTAATTTACACAAATTGTTAATGATTTGTAAGCTGTCTATTGTGATAGGGAAACATGATTTTCAGAGGGAAATTATTTTACTAACATTTGGTATACTATAAAAGCATTTACAAGTTGAAAAAAAGCATTTACACTGAAAATCAGGCAGATTTGAACCAAATCACTATTGCTGTACGTTTTAAAATGGCAGAGTAGTGGATGTGTTCTGGAAAGCTGTTTTAAAATGGCACCTTGTTGCACCACTAGACAGCACAGGTCATAGGCGATATGCACAGAGCCAGTTAGAGTGGCTCTCTGCCTTGTGATTGCCATAACTGACCATCACAATACAGTTGTTTATTATGAAGGGCCTTCCCGTTAATCCCAATATGGCGATAGGGTAGTAAAATAAAAACCTAGGGTTATACTGTCGCCTATAAAGGTAATGGACACTAAGCAATTGGTAGGCCGTATATTGGGAGGCTTGGATCGTGTGTCCAGGGATAGTGATTGATTCCTTACTGCATATAATCTTATCACATGCGGTGTACTGGCGTTCAAATGCATCGGCTGTCACCCGATCATTAACTTAAATGGGTGACAGCTGTCGCTTGTAAATGGCCGTTTAGGGATTCCCGCTACAGGAAATCACAAGTTCATGATGCAAGAATCCCTAATCGCACCTAAAATATGGGTGTGAATGGAGCCTTTTAAGCTTGTAAATCTACTTCCTCCAAGATTTATCATTGAATGTGGAAAACTCTGGGGGTTTCCCTACGCACCTTTTTGGTAGGCCATATTCTTTCCTTTCTTAAGTTAGGGGTAGAACAACACTTGGCTCTTGGCACCATCAAGGATTACGTGTGCCTACCCTGTCTATTCTTTTTCAATGTCCTGATGCTAATAATTCACTGATTCGTTGCATGAAGTTGCACAAGTTGTTCCCCTGTTGAGCATAAACTCCAACTGTTGGACTTAAATCTAGCATTGTAGGTGTTGGACACTCAACTACCCCTCCAATCCTATTGTGGACATTTCCTCAATAGGGTTATGCCATAAAGGTTGCCTTTCTTTTTGTTGTCTCTGTTTTCAACCTTAATGAGTATATTGTGTTACCTTCATGTTACCTTCACTGGTAAGAGCCGTCAGGGTTTCTCTTACTGCCACTGCTTTTTTTTTGTAACCAGACTGATTCCCTTTTTGTTATTCCATATGGTCTTAAAAGAGGTTCTCTGATTTAGAGATTCACTATTTCTAAGTGGATTAGACGGTATATTAGACAAGCCTATGGGATGCAGTGTGCCCCCTTTTCCTATTAAGGTCCATTCCACTAATACAATGAGTGTTAATTGGGATTTTTATCATCATGCCTCTGTGTCTCAGATCTGTAAGGCTGTGACCTGTTCTTCTGTGCATACTTTCTCTAAGTTCTAAAGGTTTTATGTCTCTGCCTCTGCTGATACTAGTTTTGGTGGAAAGGTTCTGCAAGCGCCTATTCAATGCCCTTGATTGCCCCTCTATGTTGCATTTTTTTCTTGTTGGGCTGCTTTGTCTGTGTTGTTTGGGTGTTCCCGCCCCTTTGTTTGTACTGCTTTTAGTTTCTTACTATCAAGCTGTGGACCTTATTGGTCGATAGCGAAAATTCGAGTTTTGTACTCGCTGTGAAATCCTTCTCTCTGAGTACATTGTTATCCTTCTCTCTTGGACTTCTTGCTATAACTGAAAAAGTGTGCTGTAGGGAGGGATATAGCCTCCAGGGGCCTAGCCTTCAGTTTTCTATGTGCCTTGTGTTCATTTTTCCTGTAGGCACTGTATATAACCTTAGGTTTCTTACTACAAAAGCTGTGTCCCTTAATGGATTCTAAGAAAAGGATTTTATGAGTACAAAAATCCTATTATCTTTCATAGCAGCAATTCTTTTAGGCATTACACAGTATAAGCACTCAAATGTGAATGTATCCTTCTGTTTTATTCTAATAAAACTTAGTTTGGCTTCTTTTAGTCTGAAGAAGAATTTCTACATGATCTTGGAGTAGATGAAAAAGATGTTGACACTGAAGAGGAAGAGGATTATGAAGAAGAGGAGGAGAGCGAAGAAGAAGAGGAGCAGGAAGAGGGCAAACCACAGCACATAACAAAAGACATATCACGCAGAAAGAGTGGATCGTTTGTGAATCAGAAGATACAAAATATTGTCCGGAATTTACATGAGGAAGGTGAGAGCCTTTAATTACCAAGTTTTAAGAAGAACATTCTTCAGGATAGGATAACAGAGTATGTGATCAGTGCAAGGACAGGATAGCGCAGTATGTGATCAGCGCAAAGGCCAGGATAACAGATTATGTGAGCAGTGTAAGGACAGGATAGCACAGGATGTGATCAGCGCAAAGGCCAGGATAACAGATTATGTGAGCAGTGTAAGGACAGGATAGCACAGGATGTGATCAGCGCAAAGGCCAGGATAACAGATTATGTGAGCAGTGTAAGGACAGGATAGCACAGGATGTGATCAGCGCAAAGGCCAGGATAACAGATTATGTGAGCAGTGTAAGGACAGGATAGCACAGGATGTGATCAGCGCAAAGGCCAGGATAACAGATTATGTGAGCAGTGTAAGGACAGGATAGCACAGGATGTGATCAGCGCAAAGGCCAGGATAACAGATTATGTGAGCAGTGTAAGGACAGGATAGCACAGGATGTGATCAGCGCAAAGGCCAGGATAACAGATTATGTGAGCAGTGTAAGGACAGGATAGCACAGGATGTGATCAGCGCAAAGGCCAGGATAACAGATTATGTGAGCAGTGTAAGGACAGGATAGCACAGGATGTGATCAGCGCAAAGGCCAGGATAACAGATTATGTGAGCAGTGTAAGGACAGGATAGCACAGGATGTGATCAGCGCAAAGGCCAGGATAACAGATTATGTGAGCAGTGTAAGGACAGGATAGCACAGGATGTGATCAGCGCAAAGGCCAGGATAACAGATTATGTGAGCAGTGTAAGGACAGGATAGCACAGGATGTGATCAGCGCAAAGGCCAGGATAACAGATTATGTGAGCAGTGTAAGGACAGGATAGCACAGGATGTGATCAGCGCAAAGGCCAGGATAACAGATTATGTGAGCAGTGTAAGGACAGGATAGCACAGGATGTGATCAGCGCAAAGGCCAGGATAACAGATTATGTGAGCAGTGTAAGGACAGGATAGCACAGGATGTGATCAGCGCAAAGGCCAGGATAACAGATTATGTGAGCAGTGTAAGGACAGGATAGCACAGGATGTGATCAGCGCAAAGGCCAGGATAACAGATTATGTGAGCAGTGTAAGGACAGGATAGCACAGGATGTGATCAGCGCAAAGGCCAGGATAACAGATTATGTGAGCAGTGTAAGGACAGGATAGCACAGTATGTGGCGAGCGCAAGGACAGGATAGCGCAGTATGTGATCAGCGCAAAGGCCAGGATAACAGATTATGTGAGCAGTGTAAGGACAGGATAGCACAGTATGTGATCAGCGCAAGGACAGGATAGCGCAGTAAGTGATCAGCGCAAGGACAGGATAGCGCAGTAAGTGATCAGCGCAAGGACAGGATAGCGCAGTAAGTGATCAGCGCAAGGACAGGATAGCGCAGTAAGTGATCAGCGCAAGGACAGGATAGCGCAGTAAGTGATCAGCGCAAGGACAGGATAGCGCAGTAAGTGATCAGCGCAAGGACAGGATAGCGCAGTAAGTGATCAGCGCAAGGACAGGATAGCGCAGTAAGTGATCAGCGCAAGGACAGGATAGCGCAGTAAGTGATCAGCGCAAGGACAGGATAGCGCAGTAAGTGATCAGCGCAAGGACAGGATAGCGCAGTAAGTGATCAGCGCAAGGACAGGATAGCGCAGTAAGTGATCAGCGCAAGGACAGGATAGCGCAGTAAGTGATCAGCGCAAGGACAGGATAGCGCAGTAAGTGATCAGCGCAAGGACAGGATAGCGCAGTAAGTGATCAGCGCAAGGACAGGATAGCGCAGTAAGTGATCAGCGCAAGGACAGGATAGCGCAGTAAGTGATCAGCGCAAGGACAGGATAGCGCAGTAAGTGATCAGCGCAAGGACAGGATAGCGCAGTAAGTGATCAGCGCAAGGACAGGATAGCGCAGTAAGTGATCAGCGCAAGGACAGGATAGCGCAGTAAGTGATCAGCGCAAGGACAGGATAGCGCAGTAAGTGATCAGCGCAAGGACAGGATAGCGCAGTAAGTGATCAGCGCAAGGACAGGATAGCGCAGTAAGTGATCAGCGCAAGGACAGGATAGCGCAGTAAGTGATCAGCGCAAGGACAGGATAGCGCAGTAAGTGATCAGCGCAAGGACAGGATAGCGCAGTAAGTGATCAGCGCAAGGACAGGATAGCGCAGTAAGTGATCAGCGCAAGGACAGGATAGCGCAGTAAGTGATCAGCGCAAGGACAGGATAGCGCAGTAAGTGATCAGCGCAAGGACAGGATAGCGCAGTAAGTGATCAGCGCAAGGACAGGAGAGCGCAGTATGTGATCAGCGCAAAGGCCAGGATAACAGATTATGTGAGCAGTGTAAGGACAGGATAGCACAGTATGTGATCAGTGCAAGCACGAGATTACAGAGTACAGTATGTGGTGAGTGCAAGGATAGGATAACAGAGTATGAGAACAGTGTTGCTTATGTGTCATCATATCTGCAATGTAAAGATCTACATGTATAGTCCTTGTGCATGTTAGGGCTATCAATACCTGCTGTTTCCCTGAGCTATGTTGTATGTCAGTGACGGCATCATCATAGAGGAAAATGGAATCTGTTAAATGTGCTGATCAACCTGAAAATGGCAATCAGCCATGGTTCATCTCCATTATTTTACCATTTGTAGTTGGGCTCATTTTACTATACAGAATTTTTACACATCGAATAGTGAAGAGGTATATGTATTTTATATAATTGTATCTACTGATTTAACAATTTTTATACTGTATAGCAATCCTGCTCTTTTAAAACGGTTGTTGAGCTTGACATTTTTTACTTGGTTGTTTTTAGGCTTATCCGGACCATTGGTGTGGCTTCAGAACTGTCTCAACCGGACGGCAGATGACAAAGAGGAGGACGGTAAGTGCCTGATGTAAACCACCTTACTGTATGTAAAGAGTTGACAGTAGTCAAAACAGAATCGGAGAATGTTGAGATCTTTGCTTTTTTGTAATGCTTTCTGACATCGTTTTGTTTGTAAGGTTATAATGTCTGCTTTAAAAACCTTCATCTAACACTCAGCCACTTCCTCCTATGCACCCCTGTATATGTTTCTGTTAGACTGGTCTCTGTGAAGCTGCACACCTGGGTCTCGCGCCCTTTGTAGAGTTGGACTAGAACAGAGGAATGCTCTTGCGCAGACATAACTGACGCATGCAGGGCACGTTGTTTTATTTATAACCTGGCCGAATTTCATATTCTCTTACCAGTTACCCACCTTTACTGTACAGATGTATGAAGGTAAACACTGTTAATTGGCTTCCTTTCATTTAGAGACATAATGTGCAGATGGTTTATAAAGGATATTTATACTGTAGATCTAAAAATCAAAACTGTTCTTTTAGATTGTAAATCATTTGCTTTCTGTATCCCCCCTTCTTACCTAAAAGACTGTAGTATCTTTCCTTGTCCATATCTTTTCTGTTTTATGCCCCAATAGATTGTCAACTCTTTTGATTTCGTTAAGTGGCTCAAGGTTAACATGGTGGATAGCTTGTGGCATTTTGTTTCACTATTGACATGACTGAGGATACTTGGTGATCAGTTTGTTACTACAAGAAAATGACTCGGTGTCTAGCTTAGTGCAAGAATCTCCTGCATATTTTCATTGATTACACTAGTTTTTTTACACTAGTTTTTCCTGATAATAAAGCGGTATCAGTACATTGGAGATTGCAGCAGCTACCATTCAGATACATTGCATTTATACTCTGAAATTATACTCTGCAAATTCTGTATATTTTCCTCTACCTTCTGTAACCCTCCCCTTTTAATAGACTGTTAAGTCTCCAATATTCTGTGTTTCTACCTTATACCTAAAGATCCATAAGCTCTTCCCCTTCTGTATTGTTCTGTTTTACTTGAATGCATTGTAAACTCCCATAATGTTTACAAGATCCATCAGGATTTTATTGTCTATCACTAGACAAGAAAAATGTCATCCTACTGCCTGACCTCTAAATGACTACAGACAGCTTTTCTTTTTTTCTTTATTTTAAATTGACAGACAAAGGCCAGCGTGAGTACTACAGCATTTAATTCTTGGCAGGGGTTCTAACCCTTCCCAAGTGATGGACTTGCCTCTTAAGACGTCCTGTATTTTTTTTTTTTTTTGTAATGTAAAGGCCAAATCCCTTTGGCTATTCTGCTGCTGGTGGCACCTCACCTATAGCAAAATAACCTAATGGACGCCTCTCACTGGCCGAAATGTTGCAGAATCCCACTGGTTCAGCCAACAAAGGAGTGACACCATGATTGAAGCTATCACGTTATTGTGGAGGTATTGCCATTGATAGAATCTCTTGTGAGACATGGCCCTTATGGAGGCCACACGTGATTGTACATTCCCCATTATATTTATCAACTACTATATATTGTGAGGATGTACCCTAAACAACCCAGTTTACATCCAGTCATTTTGGTACCTGCACTGCAATGTTCTTGGTAAATTTTAAAGGCGCTATTATAATCAGATTGTGTGGTCATCTTAAGAGATTAAACTCTTCCAAGTTGGGTATCATTGTATTATAGCTTTGAGATGTGTAATTGAATTGCTATAGCTCACTCAGTGCTATCTTGTTTCAGAAAATATTTTAGAGTTAAGATTTGAAATGGAAGAATTTACTGGTTTCTTTCTCCCCGCTTAGGTTCCTCTCAGTCAGTTCCTCTTGTACCATTGACTGAAGACAATGAGGATGCCATGGAAAACAAAACATTCCAAAAGCTGTTAAAAATGGTCGGAATCCGTCCACCTGCCAATGAGCAGGTAAGGGTTTAGATTTAATATTTTGGGCAGTGAATTTTGTTATTCTGCCATCATCCATAATTTTTGCAAAATAACAACTGTTTTGTGATCCATCAGTGTTAGTGGTTCCTGAGCAGTCGCATGCCCAATTCTTAACATTTTGATAACTTTGAAGAGAACGGTATTCATAATCTTTCCTCTTGTGTTTCTAACTGTTGGTCAGCTTGTGTCCAAACCAAGCACTGCAAAGCGATACTATCCCTGTGTGGAGTATTAAGATAAATCTCCAATCATTACATTTTTATTTTCTTCTTCTTTTGTAGTGTGCAGTAGACAGCCCTGATACTTCCATGACATGCGGAGGGGGCCCCAACGCTACCAAAAACAGTGATATCTCGCCACACTTTTCACCTAGGTTCCCATCAGTATGTTCTCATAAGGTTACCAGGAGAGAATCTAGTAAGCCTTAGTAGCTTCCTGAGTGCAAAAGTTAGTTCAGGCAATTCAGTGTGTTAGAAAAATATTTGCAGTGCAGTGTCATGCATACCCATTCTCTGTTTCTGGAAGTAGCTGCAGGTGCCATTGTGAGGAAACTGAATGACTGCCATGTACAAGTTGATTACTGCAGATTGTAAAAGAAGAATTAAAAGAGAAGTTAAGGCCAAACCTTTTTTTTTTTTGTAAATGTACTCCTTTGACCCAAAGTTAGCAGATAGCATGTTTATGCCAGCTATCGGCTAACAGAACAGAGCCACGCTTCAGTCGAGAAGGATCCCAATAATATCGTCGGGATCCATGTTGGTCGCCTGATGTTCACCACCAGCTCTAAGAAGCAGGGAGAGTAAGTTTTTTACTCTCCCCACATTTCTCCTTTAATCAAAAGTAAAATGACTGGTCATAACTGTACATACAGATCCGGTTATGCTTCAGTGCTTGGCTTAGACACTGGTTCAAATTAATGCTGGACAGTATGATCAACTGACTTTTCTACTCTCTGTGATCACGGGGTGTCAAATTGAGCCCATTCCACAAATATTTTTAAGAACTGGTGGCTCTTATCTACCTGTCCATCTAAATGTGACGTCCCAGCCAAAATAAAATACTGGGAGTATATACATTGTTAGAAAAATAAAGTACTGTTAAATTGATAAATGTTGGTGGCTCACTGCAACAATCTTATTATGCAAGCTTTCTGCTCACTAGTCTTGTCCTCCATCATTAACAAATAAAAGCTGAAATGGCAGCATACCAGATTTTTCTCTTGTTCCGTTATTTGCGCCTGGTAGGAGTACCGGCATGTGTTTCCTGCTAGGTGGAATGTCATAAGGATTTCAAATCGGTGCCGATTTTTCCTTTTTTTTTTTTTGGTCCAGTTTTTGTTTCTCTATTATAGATTCCTCTGTGCTATATTAGTAGACCATAAGCTGGAAATTTCCATTAAAAGCCAGATTTAAAAAATTTATTATTGGTTTAGTATCTGCTTTTGGGTTGTATTGCCAGACTGTGTACTACAGGATGTATAGTAAGGTTCTCTTATACTTCATTAAAAAAATACACTATTTTAGGAATCGTTCTGGCGCATTGCAGGAAAGTTAAGCGCTGACAAGCTTCGGGAGGCAGCCAGTTCCCTTGTCCTGTCATCTCCAGAAGAGCAGCCCATTGAGGCTCACACAGACTCTGAGGACCAGAGTGCTAATCTAGAGCAGAGAGCTGAGGCGTTGCGTGCTCTCTTACTTGCCAGAAAGAAGAAAACTGCATTTGCACCTTCGGGTAAGAGGCTCAAATATTTTTTTATTCTTTTAATACCCTAAAATTTTCAATACAATACATAAAAATCTTGCTCTCTTCCCGAAAGTATGATTTTGATCTTCATATTACTGATATCTTGTGCATATTCAAATAGAATTCTTTGTTTTACATAATTGTGCTTGCTTAGATCTGTCAAACTAAAGTATAGTACTGTATATGGTTGTGTAGCAGCAAAGATCCACAACGCTACAAATAAAAATGTAGTGGCTTCCCTGAATCCTGATTTCTAGGCAGACTCCTTTATTATGCCCTTGCCGGCTTCCCTTAATAATATTGGTCTCATTGGTTAAAGTGATATGTTGTGATGGTATTTTCAAGTTTGTTTTTCCCATTATTAACCTTTTATTTTATTCCATCTTGCGGCCAGAAACAGAGCAGACATCACACAGCGCATCTGCGGAGCCTGAAAAATCAAGTAAAAGGTATTGAGATTTTCTTATTTTGTGGTTAAAATGGACGTTGCACTAAATGTACACTTAAAGTAGTATTTCTGGCATAATCCCTGGAAATGCAGAGCAGCCCAAATTTCACAAGAAGATGAATCTTTTCTTTTTTTTTTGCATGGTGGTTTTAGGTGGGGGAGGGGTGTACATTATCATTTTAGGCATTTTCCGTGTTTGACACATTGTTACATTTTTCCTTACATAGGGTAAAGACTAAAAAGAAGAGCCGGCTAGTGGACAGTGAAGATGAAGAGCAACCAGAAATAGATGATGGTGTGTTGCTTATCACAGATATTAATAGAACAAATACCAAGATTTACAATATATCATGTGCCGCATACAATATAAGTGTTAACCAGTAAACTGCATGCAGTGCTGAGTGGTCATTACAAGTGACATACCACATGCAAGGTTACTATTTATTTTAAGGGCGTATCAGATGTGAGTGTATGATGCATGTTTGTGGTTTTTAGGCTGCACAGGGCTGATCCTTTGTTGGCATGTAAACAATACATTAAGCAATACAGTCTAAAAATGTAGATGACACAAATAGTTTTCTCACAAAGTGAAAATGTTCCAAGAATAAGTTGCTGACATTAAAAGAAGGAAATCTTGAAGTTCTAAAGCTGAATCCCCACCAAATATATACCAAAAAGAAATTGTAATTCTATGCAGCCAGACTTGGTATCCAGAAGACTGAGCTGGGGGGACTTTGCCTCTGGAGTACAACAAATAATATATGTTGGGCTGGTGCTACTGAGTGGAGTAGACCTCCATTTAGACCTCAGTTGGTTTGGGCCCTATAGTTGGTTACGGCTCTTGGGTGGTATTTGGCTATCTGCTCCCTGTTCTGATCTGCAATCACAGTGCATGGCAGAGGGAAGTCTTCAATCATTAACTGCGGCTTTCAGATGGGGTGTGACTGGTTCAGAGTCCTAAAATGTGTTGCTGCTTCATAAATCAGGTGGCTAAAGGTGCCCATACACTGCACGATTATCGTACGATAGTCATATGCGATCGCCTTTTCGTACGACAATCGTAACGTGTGAATAGTGTGCCAGACAGACAGTACTGTACAATCGTACGACTTTTGACGGTCAAGCATGTTTAAAAACTTTCGTCCGATAATCGTAAGGTGTATGGGCACCTTTTAGGCTTCGTTCACACTGGGCGATTTGGGATTCCGGTGTCAGGAATACATCACTGGACGCAGGATAATTGCATCCAAGGACAGTGATCTATTCCAGACAGCATGTAATGGCATCACATACGATTACATGGTGGCTGCCGCTGTCACCCGGTCATTACCTTGAACGTGTTCAGCGGCCGCATCTAAATGGAACAGTGTGAATGAAGCCTAACAATGCTGTAGTTGCTGTTGTATGTTTTGGAAGACGGGGCATGTGTTTTTATCCCTATGTCATGCTGTTTCAATGATTGCTTATGTTATCACTTAACATTTCAGCTGCTCAAGAATCTGAAGGTATTCCTACTAATGAAACCTCTGCAGCTGACACACAGGATGACAGGTAAGGCTGAACTCTGGGCTTGAGAAGTTTTATCCTTGCCATACTATTTTAAGGCTTCTTCCTTAACTAAAACGAATTACCGTATATACTCGAGTATAAGCCATCCCGAATATAAGCCGAGGTACCTAATTTTAGCAAAAAAAACTGGGAAAAAGTATTGACCCGAATATAAGCCGAGGGTGGGAAATGAGGCAGCTACTGGTAGATAGATACCAATAAAATTACATTAATATTTATTTAAAAGAAAAATAACCTAGCTCTGTAAGTGGAAAAGGGGGTACAGGGCTACATATCATGTACTACGGATCATTTAACCCATTCATATTAGCAGAGGATAATTGTAAATCTATTGTTCAGTGCACTCTATATGTAGTATATAGTACATGTACATATAGAGTGCCTGCAACAATACATTTACAATGATCCTCTGCTAACATGAATGGGTTAAATGATCCATAGTACAGGGCTACATACAGATCATTTAATACATTCATGTTAGTATAATTGTAAATGTATTGTCTGCACTGTATTAGCAGTATATACTCTATATAGAGTATATACTGCTAATACAGTGCAGACAATACATTTACAATTATACTAACATGAATGTATTAAATGATCTGTATGTAGCCCTGTACTATGGATCATTTAACCCATTCATGTTAGCAGAGGATCATTGTAAATGTATTGTTGCAGGCACTCTATATGTACATGTACTATATACTACATATAGAGTGCACTGAACAATAGATTTACAATTATCCTCTGCTAATATGAATGGGTTAAATGATCCGTAGTACATGATATGTAGCCCTGTACCCCCTTTTCCACTTACAGAGCTAGGTTATTTTTCTTTTAAATAAATATTAATGTAATTTTATTGGTATCTATCTACCAGTAGCTGCCTCATTTCCCACCCTCGGCTTATATTCGGGTCAATACTTTTTCCCAGTTTTTTTTGCTAAAATTAGGTACCTCGGCTTATATTCGGGATGGCTTATACTCGAGTATATACGGTATCATGTTTATCAAGTGTGTAGCACTCTGGGAATAAGGTATCAATTTAAAACGGCAGCAGCTAGAGAAGCAGGAAAAAGCTAAAAATAAATAAATAAAAAATACTTAGAAAAGCTCAGAAGAGCGCTAACCAATATCCCAATATCCTTCAAAAATGATATTTATATTTGTAAACTTCAATCCCAAAAAACATTTTTTATGATCTTCTATACAGGTTTTTTTTTCACCCTTTACAAAAAATGTATGCATTCGGATTGAAGTATATTGTTGATGACGGTTACTTTATTCTATGTATTAATACTCAACTGGCTTTCCTTGTATGGTGCTTTTAGTATTTTTGCTTTCTCTCCTCTAACTTGTGTTTAATCTACCACAATAGCCTCATTAAATACTAAAGGAAACTTCCATCATTAACCAGTATAGTTTGCCAATGAAAACATATGTAGCCAAATAATTAGGCATTTTAGGAGACAGTGAAGGGAATTTATCAAAATTTTAGCAGACAAAATCTGGAGCAGCTGTGCATGGCACCCAATCAGCTTTTCTCTATAGTTTTTTCAATTAAGATTTGAAAATGAAGGAGTGTGGCTGATTGGTTGCTGTGGGCAGCTGCTACCGTTTTTGTCTGCTCCAGTTTTGATAAATTCCCCTAATTCTGCAGAGAATTGTTTCTAGAGGGGTTTCCCTATAGCATTTTGGAAGGATGGGTAGACGATAGACATGCCAAAGAACATTCCAGCGTCACATCAATTCTATGGAGAAAATGGAAAAGATACTATTCATTATGATAAACAACATATACATTTAATTTTTTATATGAATACGCACACTACTTTTTGGCCCTCATTGCAGTAATTGTAGAGTTATTCAACATGAATTATTTTTGGTAGTTTTGATTCACTAGATTTTGTTGAAGCAACAGTAAGGGGCTATATTATAGAGCTAAAATCCACCTGCTGTATAGAAGCAACCTGCTGGAACTTCAGAAGGCTTTTTAATTTTTTTTCAGACCAAAGGTAGCTGCCAAAAGAAGCCGACTGTTAGACAGTGATGATGAGGAGCCAGGAACTGAACACAAAGGTTTGTATAGTTCTTTTTTTGCTGAGTGTACTGTTTGGCTTCTGCTTTTATTTAACAGTTATGCTTGTCTCTATTTTATTACCTCCAAAAAGGGGAAGATTCCACTGGGATAACAAAACCAGCCTCTGATTCAGAACCAGAGGATGATGTTCAACCAAGGAAGAAAAAACGGCTACGAATTGATGATGACGATGACGATTAAATTCAGCAATAACTCGAGGAGCACATGCCATATCTGTACAAGATTTCATTTCTTATTGGTGGAATAATATTACACGGATTGCATGGACTTACTGACATTAACAAACTGTGTGAGGAGCCTTCAGAAATACTACGCTGTAGCCACACTGGGATGAAGTCAATCTTGTGAATTGTTTATAAAGATGGACATTTGTATGTTTTAAGCTATTTTCTTGCACTATATACACCCTATCTTATCTAATTTCCATTGTAGGATTATTTTCTAGGTTTTATAATTGACCGTTCTTGAACTCGGTTAAATATTAAGCAGATCTAATAAAATTGTGCATAAATACTGTGTATTGGTGAATCTTATTTTTTGTTTTGATGGACCTTATTCTGGTCAGTTAATGATAGAATGCTCCTCCAGACAGATATGTGCCCTGTTCCCAGGTGATCACATATTTCCGCACTCGCCAGATCTCCATCACCCTCTTATAATAGACAGCAAGGTATAATGATAAATAATTCTCCATTTCCCATTTTCAACCTGGTTATTTAACCGCCAGTATTTCACCTCTTAAGGAGAACTATCCATCATCAGCAAAGCTCCAATAAAATGTGGCTTACAAGAAGAATATCATCAAGCTCACAAGAAGATTATCACTTCTTGTGAGCTTGATAAAGAGGTTAAACCTCGAAACGCGTTGCTCCCCCTGCCTTTTAACCCTGCCAGCTATCTTGTCGCCGCTGACCGTCACCGGGACCACGTCCCTTTACTGCCGCTGGTCGGCAATCCACATGCCGTCCTCCTCCACACACTGACAGGCACACGACTCTACCATTCACAGCGTGGTGTTTCCTATAGCCCCAGTCACATCCACAGCAGCTGACCGGAAGCTGCCTAGTCCCATTCAGTCTACCTCCTGCAGACACAGCAGTGACACGGACGGACCTTCGGCTCCCCTCTCTCCTTCCGGCTCCAGCCACCCGCTCGTGTGGAAGGGCTCTCACTGCCGGACACCCACTCAGCCAAGGCTCTCTGAACCCCCTCGATCTCCACCAGAGGCGGTCTCTCCTCCAGCCCTCGGACACAATGCAAGTGACACTTTTCCTCATTAGTACCTACTTACACACACAAGTTTTTGCGCCCTTTACATGTTTTTTAGTTGTATTAACATCAGGTGTCTCCTGTTCTCTAGGGCTGCATAGCACACCATAATTTAAAATTCACCCGAGAGTGCTGTACACTGTTTTTTTCGCCTTATGACTTTAGCAGCCCGTTCCTATAAGCAAGCAGGCCTACAGGCACTTGGTTGCCCCCAGGTGTTATTACACAATGCTATAGAACACAAGGGACAAGCAAAAGTAAAGGATAAGAGTACCTGTGGTCCTCAGGAGTATCAGGCCTAGACCAAAGCACAGCTGGAAAGTATCCCGTAGCAAAGTCCACAGGTAAGTGGTGGTCAGAGCATGTGGCGGATGATGAATCTAAACCAGAAATGGCCCAAGGTAAAGTATAAACCAGAGATGAGGTCTGTCCAAGGCTAAGTCAAGGGTCAACAACCGGGAATCCAAATATAAGGGAATGTGGGCAGGAGATAGGAAGCATGATGCTATCACAAGCTCATAATGCTATAGAACACAAGGGACAAGCGAAAGTAAAAGAGAAGAGTACCTGTGGTCCTCAGGAGTATCTGCCGTGGACTACAGCACAGCTGGAAAGTATCCTGTAGCAAAGTCCAGAGGTAAGTGGTGGTCAGAGTAAGTGGCAGACGATAAACCTAATCCAGAAATAGCCTGAGGTCAAGGCGGCAGCAGGCAAAGTGGAATCCAGGCGCAGTCTGAGGTTAAGGCAGGCAAACTATAATCCAGAGACGAGGTCAAGGGTCGGGAACATGGACTGCAAAGATAAGACAATGTGGGCAGAAGCCAACAAGGCAAGGTGAGTGTACAGGAGCCAGGACGATATTGCAAACTCAGCCCTGGGCTTGTCATGTTCAAATACAGCACCACAATATATCCGAGGTAAAAGAGTCAGCGGGTGTGTGGCTGCCAGGCCAATCAATGTAGAGAAGGCTACGCAGACAGAACCAACACGCTGTCTTGCAATAACAATGCCTCTCAAGCAGTGCCATGACCAGCCAATAGAAGCGAAGGGCATTGCTGCCAGAGGCAGGCCTGTCGCCCAGCAATTGCTGACATGCGAGAGTGGTTGGAGAGTAGAAGTGTGAGAAGAGTAGAAGTGTGAGCATGTCCCGTGTCCCGAACAGGTAAAAGTAAACACCTTATGGTGTCTGTTGTAAAGTAGAATTTTGAAAACAAGTTTTCTCTAAGATATTAGTACGCCAATGTCTTCTAATGGTGATGAAATACAGGTGAAACTCGAATAATTAGAATATCGTGCAAAGTTCATTTATTTCACTAATGCAACTTAAAAGGTGAAACTAATATATGAGAGAGACTCATTACATGCAAAGCAAGATAATTCAAGCCGTGATTTGTCATAATTGTGATGATTATGGCTTACAGCTCATGAAAACCCCAAGAACCCCAAATCCACAACCTCAAAAAAGTAGATTATTACATGCAATCAATAAAACAAGGATTGCACATAGAACAATATCGGACCTCTGAAAAGTACAAGCATGCATATGTACTCAGTACTTGGTTTGGGCCCCTTTTGCAGCACTTACTGCAATTACTTTTGCACAATATTCTAATTATTCGAGGTTCACCTGTACATGGCTATGCACAGAAGGATTCTCTGGTTTCACATTGTTAAAGCTGTGTGAAAAATTACCTGCAATCATTTAAAACTATGAACATACTGTAGCAAGAAAATAAATAGCCAAACAACCGTATGCCTGTGAACTTCGGGTTAATACTGTATTGTGGTTGATAACTGCTGATAATCTGACAAGGTTTGCTATGATGTCATTTCCAGCTTTAGACACTGACAGACACTTTATGTTTACAAAGTGATACTGACAGGACTTTAAACAGGGGGCAGAGATATGGTCATCCTTTTACATTGAACGTAAAATTCCACAAAGAAGTTTTTAGGACAAACTCTGTTTAAGGTTAGTTATTCGGTTGTTTGTTCTGCTGATTTTATTTCATATAAAGTATCAATCAACTAATACAGTATGAGGGGAATTTATAAAAGCAATTGCGAGTGTTAGAACTTTCAAGGAAAATATTTGCATTTTAAGTTGTGAGTGTTTTCTTAGGTGATGCTCCAGTTTCAGTCAGCCCAGAACAAGTGCAGATGAAAACACGTGCAAAAAAGGTACAAAAAACATGCAACTGAAAAAGTAGTGCAAGCTCTGAAGAAAACAGGGGCACATGTTAAAAGACAGATTTGCACATTTAAAAAAAATGATCTAAGAGGCTAAAACTGTCACAAGTGCTTTGATCAATTAAAATAAACAACCCCCTATGTTTATTTTGATATCTTACAAAGTAAAAATGCCTGCTAGAATGATAGAAGATGCATGCAATGTACAGGTGAAACTCGAATAATTAGAATATTGTGCAAAAGTAATTGCAGTAAGTGCTGCAAAAGGGGCCCAAACCAAGTACTGAGTACATATGCATGCTTGTACTTTTCAGAGGTCCGATATTGTTCTATGTACAATCCTTGTTTTATTGATTGCATGTAATAATCTACTTTTTTGAGGTTGTGGATTTGGGGTTCTTGGGGTTTTCATGAGCTGTAAGCCATAATCATCACAATTATGACAAATCACGGCTTGAATTATCTTGCTTTGCATGTAATGAGTCTATCTCATATATTAGTTTCACCTTTTAAGTTGCATTAGTGAAATAAATGAACTTTGCACGATATTCTAATTATTCGAGTTTCACCTGTATGTGTTTTACTTCCTTGCTTTTTGGCTGTTTAATATCAAATATATATTTTCTACTGAATGTCATATAAAAATGTTCAATATTGATAAAGCATGTGCCTTTAAAAAAACTGCACATACCTTTTTTTTATGATTTCTCAAACACTCACATTTGGGATGGTTTGCTATACAAATACTAACTTTGGGAAGCAAAGTCAATGGCTGGCCTACCTCCTCTACCCTGCTGCCTATATATTGGTCATTAAAAAGGCGATGGGGGGAATTTATCAAAACGAGCAGAAAAAAATCGAGCAGTTGCCCATGGCAACCAATCGGCATCTCTCTTCGGTTTGTTCAGTTAAGATTTGAAAATGAAAGAGAGAAGCTGATTGGTTGTCATGCACAACTGCTCCAGTTTTTGTCTGCTCCAGTTTTGATAAATTCCCTTCAGTGACACTTTGCCCATTCAGGGCAAAGTCATTGAGTGGAATTCATCAAAACTGGAGCAGACAGAATCTAGGGCAGTTGCCCATGACAACCAATCAAGTTTTATTTTCAAAGTTAAACTGTAGAGCGAAGCTGATTTGTTGCCATGCACAGCTACTCCAGATTTTGTCTGCTCCAGTTTTGATAAATTCCCCCCATTGTTTCTGTGAATAGGCTCTCGCTACCGATACCTCTCCATCTCTCTCCCACCACTCCTTTCTCTATCACAGCTAGCATCAAAATGCAGTGCTCAGGTCAAGCACTAGACCTGAGCTTCCTTACATTGGTGGAGGTTAAATGCTCCCAGCAGCACAATGGGGGGGAATTTATCAAAACTGGATATACTACTAATTTCTTTTGCAGTATTTAGTTGCTAGGGATGAGGAAAATCAGATTTCCCTTTGCTGAAATTTTCAATAGAAAGGCAAAAATAGCTGATAGGTGTTAGGAAATCTGCTAACTATGCTGGACCTGTTCTTGGGAGAGCTAATGCTAACCACTAACACAGTGCTCTCATGATAATCACATGGCTTTGTTGGTAAACATGATCAGCATACAGATCACTTGGCTATTATAATCACCCATGTTATCGCCATCAAAGCTTGCTTGTAGATCCCTAGCTGTCCCTTTAGGGTTCTCTGTGGAGCAAACTCTTGCGCTAATCTTTGTGGGATATTTAAAGTGACATTAAACCCTCAGATTTTTTAACATAAACCAATACTGTAATGTGTGCCTTACTGTAATCCATGGTAGTTTCCCTTCTCTTTGCTGCTCTTCCTTTTAAATCCTCATGTCTTCTCATGCTTGGGGAGAACTTCCCTTTGCAGCTGACTGCCTCTTCCTGTAGTGCTGGCTCAGGTTGCAAACCTACACACAGACACCATGTAGCCATTCCAGAGACAAGGCAGTCTGCTGCAAAACAGAAGTTCTGCAGAGCATGAGAACAGATACAGATTTAAAAGGAAGAGCAGCAAAGAGAAGGGAAACTACCATGGATTGCAGTAAGGCACACATTACAGTATTGGTTTATGTTAAAAAATCTGAGGGTTTAATGTCACTTTAAGGAAAGATATCTGACTGCATCTAACATATTCTAAAATGTATTTTTATCAACCCGAAATTTTCATATATTGGAAAGGCAGCCCCCCACCCCCTTGAATTATCAGACTCTTTGATTGGAATGCCTGAAAAACCTTTTTACCATTTTCAAGATTTCTTTGACTTAGAGGTTGACCTAATTTATTTTCATCCAAAACATTCATAAATCATTTGTTTAATAAATCTATAGCAATGAAAAGTGTTCCTTGTTAAAGTGACAGTCCTCCCCAAAAGTGATCTTTTAGTTGGGGGGTCTTGAGTAATCCGAAAGGGAAACAGATTTGAGGGTTATTGTAGACCATAGGCTGAATAATAGCTTGCAGTGTCAGGCTGCGGTAAACAAAGCAAGTAGAGTCCTTTCCTGTATTAAGAGGGGAATGTTTTGTAGGGACAAGTCCGTAATTGTGCCACTTTATAGATACTGGTTCGGCCTCATCTAGAGTACGCGGTCCAGTTTTGGGCACCAGTGGACAGAGGGGATGTCCTTGAACTGGAGAGGGTCCAGAGGAGGGCAACCAAAATCATAAAGGGGATGGAGGACCAGAGTTATGAGAACAAGCTACTAAAATTAAACATGTTCTCCTTGGAAGTACGGCGATTAAGGGGGGACATGCTTTTCATGTATCAAATGTTTACCGGGGATAGTAACATTAGCAGCAAACTTTTTACAATTAACTCGATAACAAGGACGAGAGGAAACCACTTAAAATTGGTGGAGTACAAATTTCAGCACAAGGGGCGAAGTGGGTTCTTCTCAGTTAGATCGATCAAGGTATGAAACTCGCTGCCACATGCTGTGATTTCGGCTGAGAGTGTGGAATCATTCAAGAGGTGATTGGACGATTTCCTCAGAGACCGTAATATACAGGGGTACAAGTACTCTTAAAATTGAGATCTCACAAGGGACCTATACATACTACACACCAATAGGACCATACACACATACACAAATAGGTTGGACTTGATGGACATATGTCTTTATTCAACCTCAAATACTATGTAACTATGTAATACTCCAACAGCAACATTTCCCTGCTATCATTTTTGACTCCGTTCCTACCCACCCTTGCTTGTCTCAACACTTGCTGCTGCATTCTTCATTATATAAATTAAGTCACCAGTAGCCCCAGGGACTAATCTGCAGAGATTGCACAAATAGACTTCCCGTAAGAAGTTGTTTTATATTTCATTTGTGGTAAATGCTGGAGGCTTAGATGTTGGCAAATGTACCTGTTAAAGAACAATTGCAGCTAACCTGTGAAAATAATCATTGAGCTACTAATACTATCCAGCAAATGCTTCAAATGTGCTAAAATCAGGAAGTTATCTCTAATTATTTTAAGGGAAAATATAATGGTTTTTAGGTCAATTGTATTGAATTGAATTTTTTTAAGTTTATTTGTTTTGTCTTAGGTATTTTTCTTTTGTAACAGGATTTCAGCTAATCTGTTGGTTTTGCAATCTTCTACCAATGCAGATTTGCTGTATCAGCACAATTTTACCTGAGACATGGAACAAGCATTTGGTTTTGTGATCCTTCTAATGTTAAGTCCATGTGTGTGTAGCAAGCCAATTAACACGCATGCCTTGCTGCAAAACATATCCATAACATCCGAATCCCTGGATAGGCTTGGCCATGATCGTCCGGATAACAGTTTCTCCTGGGCAAAAGGAAATCAGCCTTGTGCTAGTCTTCAAAAAGAATGTATGGATTACCTTGCTTTACTGCCCCCATCTTCACCACCCTTCATCAAACCAGCACTGGTACTGGGCTTGAAGAAGGTTGGCTGCTTGCTAGAAATGGACCAACTATATATTGATCTGCTCAAGGATAAAGACACAAGAGAGATATATGTATTGCTTGCTGAACAGATGAAGACTGTTGTCCTCCAACCTTCTTCTTACCATCACAATGCTCTAAATCATGCTTAGGAATTGGAAGTACTGAAATTCAACTTGGACTCTCTTCTGCCCACAGCTCTACTTACACTTCACCAGAATTGTTCTGGTTTCCATAAGAAACAAAACGTCTTGTTGAATGGATTGAACATGGAGGTGCATAAAACGGTGCAGGAGGCAAAAATCCACTGCGTCTATCTAGGATCATCTTGTGCTGGTGTTTCTTCAAATTCTGAAAGATATTATACTGTGGCACGGAATGGTGGGTATATAATGCCTCAGAAGGGATCAACAGTGTGGCTACGTCATTGCAATGCGGTCTATAGGAGGAAGCGTTCAACTGATCCTCAGTGCGTTAGTGAGAAGGAATTACGTGTTCAGAAGGTGATGAAATGGATTCCAGTGGTCAGTGGTTGGTACAATGCTGGCAGTGCCATTTATTATGCCACGCAGGGTTGTTCTGAAGTAGCAGAAGATCGAGCAGTTGAAGCTTCTTCAGATCTAGGCTATGATGCTGTGGTAGCTGCTACTGGGGGTTCTGTTAGTGCTGTCAGTGTTGGAGTAGGTATGGCTGTAAAGCCCGCAATCAAAGCAGGTGTGAAAAAAGCCATAAGCTATTTAAAAAGCCAGTCACAAAAATGATCTCTCACAGCAGTCCTCAGTGGCTACCAGCAGCAAATATTTCTAGACCTCGAATACAATTAGGGATGAAATTATAAAAGTACTTTTCATATACAATAACTAGTTATGGGAGGGATGCACTCTCGTGTACCTGTTGCCCAAAGGCTCCAATTAGCCCTCCGGAGCTGCCCTGTCCATCATAACACTGGTCAGCTGATTAGAGGTATTCTTATAAAAAGGGATGCCCAGGAGGACAAGCAAAATCTATGGGAAATGGGTTTGTGAAAGAGTACCTGTCTGGTAATCACGTTCTGCTAACATGTAGTGTTGGCTGCTACTGAGAACCAAATTCTCTTTGCCATTATGAGTAGTTTTAGGTATTACTCTATTTTGTTTAGCTGATGTTGTAGCTTTAGTCCAAAACTTTTACAGTCCCCTTAAAAGTAGAATGACATAGGACAGAACTTTTTTTGAATTCAATATATATTTATTAACAAATGATAAAAAAAACAATGCAACAGTAGACATAGGAAATCAAGAAGTAAAATGGAACAAGACATTACACTTGCTGTATACCAGCCTGTACTGACAAGATTTTAGGATTAAAGGAGAACTATGAGATGAGTGATTTCCACTCACCTCATAGTTCTAGCCGACCTGTGACAATGAGACTGTCACAGGTCGGCTCAGGAGATCGGGAGGTGAGCGAACACATACCGGCGTTCGCTTACCTCTCGATCCTGTCACGGCTCTCTGCCATGACAGGGGAGGGGCTGGATTCCCCGCTCCGATCCGCCAGCGCTGACTGGCGGAACGGACGGGGGAGGGGGCGGGTACAGCTGGCTCTGCCTCTAAATAGGCAGAGCCAGCTGTCACTCACGCAGCTGGGTGGATCCCGGTACAATTGTCGGGACCCGCTTCAGCGTCTCAGTATACCGCGAGCTGTAGCTCGCGGTATACTAAGCCTAGGGTGCCGGGAGGACGCTAGTTTGTGTCCTCCCGTTACACTAAGGAGAACTATGGTTGAGGTGAGTGCTTTTCACTCACCTCATAGTTCTAGCCGACCTGTGACAATGAGACTGTCACAGGTCGGCTCAGTAGATCGGGAGGTGAGCGAACACATACCGGCGTTCGCTTACCTCTCGATCCTGTCACGGCTCTCTGCCATGACAGGGGAGGGGCTGGATTCCCCGCTCCGATCCGCCAGCGCTGACTGGCGGAACGGACGGGGGAGGGGGCGGGTACAGCTGGCTCTGCCTCTAAATAGGCAGAGCCAGCTGTCACTCACGCAGCTGGGTGGATCCCGGTACAATTGTCGGGACCCGCTTCAGCGTCTCAGTATACCGCGAGCTGTAGCTCGCGGTATACTAAGCCTAGGGTGCCGGGAGGACGCTAGTTTGTGTCCTCCCGTTACACTAAGGAGAACTATGGGGAAAACACTTAACCCCATAGTTCTCCTTTAACTGGTGGTAACAAATGAGGCAACCATTGAGTCAGGGAAAAGAAAAGACGAACGAAAGGATAGTATGGAAAGAAAAGAAAAAGAGAAGAGAAAGATTAAAGATAAGGATGGCCAAGGAATCCATGGTTTCACAGGGCATAAAATCATTTCTACAAAAAAATTACATTCCAGAAGCGTTCTATCAAAATCCAGTGGTAAAAAGTTACAGGTCCACGGGTCCCATACCTTACAAAATTTGGATGCAGTGCCCTGCAACTTGGCCGGCAGTTTCTCATTAATCATGATCCAATGTAGGCTTTGCTAGTCTTTTGGTGTATGGCCAGCCTAAGGTTATCCAAAAGCCAAGCCCCTGCTATCACCTGCTCTGTGGCTGTCAACACAACATGGGTTACCAAAGTGAGCTGATATTTGGAAAGGCTATCATGGTGAAGAACAAGGCACTGCCTCGAGCCTTCCTGGTGCCCTGCCTTAAGGTGCCCACACAACTGCCGATTATTGTACGATAGTTATGGATGATCCTGCGACCGTACGATAATCGGCAGGTGTATGGGCAGCGGGTTGGTGGGTTGGTAGCGTCCTCGGAAGACGAATGCCGCACGGGCCGGTGTGCTCAAGCGCACACTGCCCGCTCAGCACTGCAATCATTGGCAAGCCCTCCCCTCAGCGGGAAAGGCTTGCGATGGTCGCAAGTACGATCTGCCTGTCCAAGATGAGCAGATCGTATGAAATTTTAATGACCTTACAACCATCGCTTAACGAAAGTCGTGCGATGGTTGTAAAGTGTATGGCCAGCCTTACATTACACATCTACGTGCCATGGGCAGAGTTCTCAGAGTTGGCAACACATCCTGACATACCATTATGATGATGTCATTCCTTTGTAACCCAATCTGTGAGAATTATTAAAAGGATGAATATATTCCTGGGATTCTGCATGTTCTGACTTGTTTGATGTGATTGGCTCCTGCATATTCTCTGAATAATCAGACCCTTAAAAGGTTTATATTCGCATTGCAGAAAAGCAACCCCTTCTTTTGTGGCCGGCAGAAATGACTAAAGATGGCCATACACCTATAGATTATCTGCCGATTTTCTATGGTCAGATGGAAAAAGTGCTACAGATTTCTCCGTCTACGCTAAACTGTGTGGATGGAGGAATCTCCCGCTGGGCCAAGCTTCGGTATCTTTCTAGTCGGCCCCGCTGGCTCTCAAATTACCTGAACAATATGATTGGATGCAGGCGTTGTTCAAGTATTCACCTGCCGGCTCAGGAAGCCAGGCTGCCTCGCAGTGTCGCTAGGCAGTGTGAATCCAGGCTCCTAGCCAATCGGGAAGCTGGGAGATGGGCCATGACATGCCGCCCAGCTTCCTGATTGTTCAGGAAGCCATGCTGCCTCGCAATATCACTTGGCAACATGAAGCCGGCTTCCTAGCCAATTGGGAGGCGGGCTCTATGCTCCCTCGCGGCACTGCCGGTCAGAGGGAATGTCCCTCTGACTGGCAGTTTGGGTATCGGGGTAAGTGTCAGACCATTTGTGGGAGTATGAGCTCAGTATTGCCACCGATACCAGTATTGGTGCATCCCTTGAACATACCTTGCATCTCATTTAAAGTGTCATTCCAGCCATAACGTTTTGTATGGGGAAGAATGTGGACTTCTGTAAGGTTTTCATTGCTATGGCTTTGTTGGGGAAATTTACTGTCATTTCCTGTCCCATGACAAGATTGTCACCTAGACAGGAAGTGGGAAAAATCTCCATTGGTACCACACAATGCACCTACCGTGCGTGTGTTACAGTGCATTTGAATGGCGCCCCCAACACACTTCCTGTAACCGTGCTATAACATTGGGGTGCCATAACGCACCTGCCGCACTGTAACACACGGTAGGTGCGTTACATAACAAACGGCATTGGTGTGCACGGGCCCTTATAGATTGTCACCAGCAAGGCCTGCCTTTAGGCGCCCTGTGCGAGAAAGCTTTACAGCGCCCCTCAGTGACCACACCCCTCAGTGGCCACACCCCCGTAACCACACTCATTTTTCCCAATATCCACACCATTTAAAGACTCCTATTTTGTTAAGCCGCAAAGAAACATATTAAAAAGTATGATACATATACTATGATATTTACCCATCCCCCGCTCTGCCACCCACAGAGCCGCTGTCATCCTGAAACTGACAGGATGACAGCGGCTCCGATCTCCTCCCCACTCGGCCATCCTGACAGCTGCGGGCGCGGCTTCTCTCCTCCTCACCGCTCCGCCATCCTGACAGCAGGCAGCGCTCCCTGGGGGCGGATGAGGGAGCGCTGTCATATCGGATGGCCAGCGGTGAGGGGGAGAGAAGACGAGCTGTGTCGGCCCTTGTTGCCATGGCGCCCTGTGCGGCCGCACAGCTCGCACACCCCTAAGGCTGGCCCTGGTCACCAGGACAGGAAGTGAGGAGGAATCCCCTCAAAGGGAAGAGAACATATGTCACCAGCACACCACGGATCCATAGTCCAAATGTTTCATTAAAGCAATCACATCACCAGGGCTTGAAAAATCCGGACGGTGGAGCCAGACGAGCAGCTTCCCGGCCGGCCGTTGTAATTACACGGCCGGCCGGCAGCTTTACATTCAAGCGATCGGACGTCTCTAGTAGGGTTGCCACCTTTTCTTCAAGCCAAACCCGAACACTGTAGCACCTCGCGGCAATTTTTTTGTAAAGTATACACGACGCATGTATTTGGAGTTAATCACAACTTGCCTGTGTGTCACAGGTCCCCAGATATATACTATATAAAGCAATATCCATATACTTTGCCGCACCCATTACCCGATATCCCAAAAGTAACGGGTGCTCGTAATGACTGCGGATGGCGCCGCTCACAACAGAACTCCAATACAGATGTCACCAGCACCACGATTCCATGTGGTGAGCAAGTCTGCGGCTTGAATCCTGTGCCCGGGTCTGCCAAAGGAGTGTACCCGGGCACAGGATTCCAAAACCGGACTGTCCGGGTCATTCCCGTACGGGTGGCAACCCTAGTCTCTAGAGACGCTCGATCGCTTGTATTAGCAGCTGTCACTGCTGTTGCCGGTCCCGAGATCCGCTGTATCCCTTGTGTGTGCTAGTAAGCTGTGTGTGTCTCCACAAATACACAGCAAGGCAAGACACACCCATCCTCCATCTCTAAGCTAGTAGATGGACTGCTGCTGGAGACTGCTTTGTGATCTTGTACTGGACAGGAAGTCCGGGGAAGTGGAGCTGAGAGAGTTGGAGCTGTCTGTAAACATGATGATTGTAAGTGTTTGGGTAAAAATGTAAAGAAATAAGTTGCCAGGCAATGTGTGTTTGTTTGATCTGAATTCATTATTATTGAGTGTAATACTACTTTAAGTCCACGTCTTGTCAAGGGGACTAAATAAAGAAAATAATATGCCCAGATCCTCAGTCCCGCGTTGATCAGCGATCACCTCTCTCCAGCTACGGAAAGTCCCTCGGTGTCCTCCATTGACCTGCATTAGACATGATGACATCAGCAGTCACTAGAGTGCTGGAGCCCCGGGGGAGAAGAGGCTGTGGGGACCAGTCTAGCAGCCAGGTGGGACAGAGGATCAGGGGAGTATATCTGCTTTATTTGAGCAGTTAACCCTTGAGGCCCCGTTCACATTGAGCGATTTATCGCGCGGTAATTCCCGCGATATTGCGGCAATTTACCGCGCGATATCGCTCTCCAATGCTTCTCAATGGGGCAAAGGGTGCTGCTGTCGCGGGTCGTGCGTCGCTACAGCAGGACCCTTTTTGGAGCGGATTTAGCCACGATTCAAGCTTGCTCAATATCGCGCAAAATGCAAATCGCGCGTCAAACGCGCTATTTGCGAACCGCTCAATGTGAACGGGGCCTTAAGTGCAGGGGCAGCCCCACTACAGGGTAAAGATTTTTAAATTACCATAGTTTTCTTTAAATAAAGATTTGGACTATTGAATATGATTCCATTGTGTGCTTGCAGTATTTGTCCTCTTCTATGATGGCAAAGGCAACCCCCTGCCGCAGGCCTTGCACAGGAAGCTGCCCAGTGGGAATATATATGGAATGAGCCCCCCATTGGGGTCACAGCGAGCACTAAACCCTGACAGAGGTTGTAATACTTGCTGTCTGTATCTAAAAGCAAGTACATGTCCGGGGCTCCACTTTATACACAGCGGTGTATACCACAGCAATTCTTCCACCACACTCACTGAGTGATAATGACACCAGCTCGAAATCAGCACTACAAATCTGCACGTTCACCACCAGCACACTCCTCCTCTAAACACACCTCTCACCCCGCCTACCAAGCACAGCACCGCCTACTTTGTGATGTCATACCGGGGAAATGGCCTTGTGAATGTCTCTAATTCCGCCTTCAGGTACCAGCCTGCTCCGGCTTGACCAATCACGGTCCGCGATCACCGCTCAGCTGCCCAGGATGGGCGGGGATAGTCGCCGCCTTGCTTCGTGCGCCCGCCCATCTATTCTCCTGGGGCTGCGTTGCAGAATTATTTACGTTCGCTGCAGCCAATGCGTGCAGAGAGAGTTGTCAGCGTGCCCTGTATTGGGGACACGGACTGGTGTTCGGGGTGTGTGTGAAGAGATCGGTCACCTGAGAAAGGTTGCTGTGCTCGGTAAGGTGTCATTATTGCTTTCTATACCTGGACGGGAGCCAGTGCTGACAGCCCGAGGGAGTTCAACTAGTTATAGTGTGACGTCACCGTATACTGATTGCTTCTGTCATAGAGGACTGTTTAGTACATTGACGCAGAAGAGACCTCCCGCTGAGATGGCTTGTTGGGAGTTTGGTGAGCTCGGTGACGGATTAGTGCAGCTTTGCTGGATTTTTGTGTACATGCCTGGCTGGTTATATTTGGTATCACACGGGATAAATACCGTACGGTGAAATAAAGGAAGTTTCCATTCACACATAGGCGTTTGGAATTCAGCCCGTTTCACGCTTGTGTTTAGGCGAAGCGATTTATCGTGCAAAACACAGATTCGCATTGAAGTCTATGGAGGCTGTTCACACCTTTGCGGTCTGTCGCGTGGACAAAATCGCCTGTCGCGCAAAAAGGCGCAGAAGCTATTTTCGGGCGGTTGTCGCACGGTTTGGGTCCTATGCACATCTCTATGCATTAAAAACTATGCGCTTTTCAAAGCACAGTTGCGCAAAGGAAAACGCACGGAAACAGCTCACCATCTCAATCACCTAGATCGGAGCCTAGCGTATGAGGGGTTTCCATACACTTTGATTTTCTGTCCTGTAGACACAACAAGAAATACGAGATCTCTGTAAGGCTGGGCACACACCTTACAACCATCGCAAGACTTTTGTCTTGCGATGGTTGTAATGTACTTAAAAAAACGTACGATCTGCCTATCTTGCATAGGCAGATCGTACTTGCGATGATCGCAAGCCACGCCCCCTGAGGGGGCGGGCTTTCGATGACCGCAATGCCGAACGGGCAGTGTGCGCTTGCGCACACCGGCCCATACGGCTTTTATCGTACGAACATGCTACACTGCTAAAGGCAGGCAGTGTCACCAGAATAGGAAGAGAGAGGAAACCTTCCAATGGGGACACTTCTACCAGAGTCTGTCTCAGAGAGGAGTTTCCTTATCTAAAGGTCCCCACACACCTTGCGATAATCGTACGATAATGGTGGGAAATCCCGCGATCGTACGATTATCGTAAGGTGTGTGGAAGCCGTGCGACCTCTACTACTGTAAGGTCGCATGACTTTTAACTTACAGACATGTTCAAAAACCCGCCGAGCATCTTACGATTATCGCAAGGTGTGTGGGGACCTTTAGATAAGGAAACTCCTCTCTGAGACAGACTCTGGTAGAAGTGTCCCCATTGGAAGGTTTCCTCTCTCTTCCTATTCTGGTGACACTGCCTGCCTTAAGCACTGAGCACAATACTGAGTCTTAAAGAGGAACTCCAACGCAAGTCAAAATGAACCCTTGCAGTGCTGGGGTAGCCTTTGTCCTTCTCTAGAAATACTCAGTCCTGCAGGGGTGACTGTTCACCTCCCTCCTCTCTGGCTGTGGAATGTGCCTCGGAGTCCTCACCCCTAATATACTGGTCACCAGAGCTCGGGGGAGAAGAGGCAGCAGGGACTGGCAGCCAGGCAGGAGCAGGGACCGGTGAGTATATCTTTATTTTAGCTCCCTAGTCCAAAATGAGAAGTTAGCCCCTGTGGTGCGGGGGTAGCCCCCTCTGCAAGGGTTAATGTTTACCATTCCTGCTCCTGAGGGCCATTCCTGCTCCTGAGAGCCCATTCACACCAAGGCTGTGCAATAATCACGCGGTTTCATGTGAGTAATGCACGGCACTCTGCAACGCAGCTACAGAGCGTTACACTGTGCGTTGCGTGGTCCTGTGCGATTAATGCGCGGCCTTGATATGAGCGGGCCCTTAAAGTGTGTCCCATTTTTTTGTTAGTTGTGGACAATAGGGAAGAGTTAGACCCTCGGTCAGGTTTTTATTGCTGTGTGTGCATTGTTTCTGCACTGATGCTAAAAGACTGAGACACGGACAGGGATCTCCTCCAAATATCACTTTATTTAATTCAGCAGCAAAATGGCTTATGCGTTTCTGCCCAAACCCAGGGCTTTAATCGCGCGTCTTGCTTGGCGTGTCCGGGGTGACAATAAGAATAAATGACACATGGTCTCATGAACACGCTGGTGGCCCCAGTAAACATGTGGAGTGCATACGGTGCATGGAGCTCTTGTTTACAAATAATACTTTGTGTCTGATTTGTAGCGCAGTCTGTTTTCATGTACAGAGTCCAGGAAGTGGTTGTGTCATGTGACTCTCCCACCACACACACTGCTACTGGGTGCCATCGTAGTCAGGGTGGCAGAGAAGCCAATGGTAGGGCCTGCTTCTGAGGAACGCATTTCACTTCTTTCATTGCACCATCGTGGTCGTCTCTGAGTCAGTGTGACAGTTCTAATAACTCTCATTGTTTTCAGACTGCCGCCAGGACGGGGAGCAAAGCATTGTGGTAGCTGTATGTTGTACTGTGATTTGCATTCAATCCATACATTTCTTTTATCCCCCTTCATTTCCTCCAGCTTTCTACACAGCCCATGCTACAACACTGCTAGGGGAACACTTGTCTGTTACTCCCATAGGTTAAAGAAGAACACCGGGCCAAACGTTTCTTGTAAATCATCACATTCTATACACAGCTTATAGATGGGAGGGTGCCGAGGAACATTAGAGACCAGAGAAGCATTGAGCCAGCGCAGTGGGGGGTTTTTTTTTTTTTTTTTTTGCTCTTTATATCTGATCATTGTCTTAGCTCGGCACATTTAGTTATTCATTCAGCAAATAATTATTGCTGCAGCTTTTGTAGCCCTTGCTAAAGTTTTGGATAGAAAATTACTTAAACCCTAAAACAAATTGCATGGGGGGGTTTTTTTTTTTTTTTTTTTAGCCTTTAGATCAAAACGAGCAGTTAACCCTTGCAGTGTGGGGTAGCACTGAAGTGTGGGGGTAGCACCACTGCAAGGGTTAATACAAATTTTGCCCGGAGTTCTTTTTTAAAGCTGAAGTAGGGCTGCAATATCTAATCGATTATAATCGATAATGAGAAGCGCTGCCAACTATTCTTATCATCGATTAGTTGCTGCCGCTCTGCTCCTCCATTCTCCTCCTTGCTGGTGCCGGCTGCAGCAGTCTGTGTCCCTTTCACTCCCCTGCTCTCCCCACCTGTGTCGGCAGAGGCAGTGGGGGACACAGACCACTGCAGCCGGCACCAGCGGGGAGGAAAGATTACTGTGACTGCATTCCCCCCACCTTTGCTGCTGCCCTGGTTCTTCTCTGCGTGCCTCCGCTGCTGCCTTGTGTCTCCTCTGGCCGGGCCCGTTCCTCCTGAGCCCTGTGCCTCCTCTGCCGCCCTGTTCTTCCTCTCCATTTAGAGGCTGGGAGCCATACCCAGCCTGCTATTGGACATTTTAAAATGCAATCGCCTTCTGCAATCTGCTGTCAATGGAGAACTTTCTTATTCAGGTCCCTCCTTTGCTGATTGACAGCAGGCAGTGGGCGGGTGCAATAGTCACCCTGCTATTGGCTATTGCAATTTGGAATATCCAATAGCAGGCTGGCTATTGCTCCCAGCAATAAAGTAAAACAAAAAAAGTGAAATAAACTAAAGTTAAAAAGACTAAAAAAAAGTAAAAGAAAAGTTAAAAACAAAAAAATGTAAACAAATACAAAAATAAAGTGAAATAAACTAAAAATAGATTTTTTTGGTGTGTTATTTTAACCTCCCTGGCGGTATTCCAGAGTGTGGCTCGGGGTTAATTTTCAGTACCAAGAGCGGTAACCCCCGAGCCACACTTGGGATTGCACAAAAGTGTCACTTACCTTGTCCCTACGAGCCCGCGGTGTCCTCTGCTGTAAGCGTCCGGCCGATGCCGGGATCTGACTTTTTTACTTTCGTTTTTCGGCGTCACAGCGGGGGCGGAGCCAGCGGGAAATTCTAAAGTTAGAAGATGCAATGTACACAGAATGCACAGAATACAATGTAATCTGCTATAATTACACTTATGTATCAAACCATTTCACTTCAATGTTGTCCCTAGAGCTTCGTCCAGTGCCCTGCCTGACACTTTTTCTGTTCTTTCTGCCTGAGAACGTCCATGGCATCCAAAAATTTCATACCCGGGATGTCTACTGGACTCTTGTTTGGACAAATTTAGGTGAGTTATTGCTAAGATTTACTAAGAATTACGAGCCTACAATGTAAAACAACAAATTGCCATGAAAACAAGGTACCGCTTTGGCATGCTAAAATCCTGCATAATCATACCGCCAGGGAGGTTAAATAAAAGTTTGGGTATTTTAATATATTGGCTTAGAGTTTTACAATTCACATTATTTTAAATCCATGAAACTAAAATGTCTAATATAACACAATTATTACAAAATATATATATAAAAAGGTGGGAAAAGTCATTTTCACTTTCGGCCTGGCAAATGTCGCTGCAGGAGGTGCGTCGCGGTGCCATTCATTTCAATGGATCCCAAATGCACCTCCTGTCTGCAGTGTGATCGCCCGCACTGGAACATGTGGTACTGCAATTCCCTGTGTTCCAGTGCAGTCCGATTATAAAAAATTTGCATATTGTTTTATTCTGAAGTAAACTGTATGTCTGTAACGCTGCATGTGTGTATTCTATTTAAAATAAATGACGGTATTCATTTTTAAAATTTTATCCGATTAATCGAAGTTAATAATCGGCTAACTAATCGATTATGAAAATAATTGTTAGCGGCAGACCTACTGAAGTTTATTCACTTTTTTTTCAGAAGGGGATACAGCAATAAGCACATTCCTTACATGTAATGGTGTGTAGCTCATGTATTGCAGGTTGCTTCTTTTTCATGCCGCCTTCAGGACTTGTTCACACCATCTCCAGACCAGATCTGGATGCGTTTATACATACGCGTTTATGCACATTTTTAATGCAATCAAGTGCGTTTTTTTCAATTGGTTTTGCGTGGGATAAGTGTGTTCCAGTGTGTTCTGGTAGTGAACTTACTTTATGTACAACCATTGGAATTACTGTGTAATGTGTTTTTGGTGCGGATGGAAAATCCACCGGTCTAGAAGAGGTCTGAACCAGCCCTCAGACAGCTCCCCCTCCCTGAGAGAGGACTTACCCTTCATTATCCAAGGCGGGGGTGTCACCAGAATAGGAATAGAGAGGACTTACCCTTCATTATCCAAGGCGGGGGTGTCACCAGAATAGGAATAGAGAGGACTTACCCTTCATTATCCAAGGCGGGGGTGTCACCAGAATAGGAATAGAGAGGACTTACCCTTCATTATCCAAGGCGGGGGTTTCACCAGAATAGGAATAGAGAGGACTTACCCTTCATTATCCAAGGCAGGGGTTTCACCAGAATAGGAATAGAGAGGACTTACCCTTCATTATCCAAGGCGGGGGTGCCACCAGAATAGGAATAGAGAGGACATCTTCCAATGGGGACACTTGTATCAGTGCTTCTGTGAGAATTCTTTTCATATTGCGCTGAGCGGCTATCTTCCGGTACTGTATGAGCGGCTGCTGCCAGTGTGAAGATTGGTTTATATTTATGTTGTATATTTTTGGTAAAGGTTTCCTGCACTTCAGTTTTTATGAGTAACTATTGAAATAGTTTTTGAGCTTTGGCAGCTACATAAAGAGGGTTTTGTCGCTGGTTATGCTTTTTGATATCGTGAATTATTACCCGGTGGCTCCGGCCTAATCTTTGAATATGGTGATAAATCTTTCGTGGTATCCCGTGAGCCAAGTGTAGACTGTGCTTTATATGTTGTATTCTCTTGTAGTTTCCTTTTTCTGTTGTGCTACAAACAGTGCTGATATTTCCCCTCTTCTAGTCCTGTCTGTGGTTTTGTGTGCTAGTTTTACACCGCTACACCTTGTCCCCAGGTAGAAAAAGCTTCTTAACCCTTTCACTGCCCTACCTTGTTTAGTGCACACATGATAACATGCACATGGCAGGCCTGAATATTACCCCCAAACCTGTAGAATAAAATGGTGGGAGTTGCAATTTTTTATATTGGCGCAACAGTCTGTCAAGCTTCAGTAAAAAGACATTTGAATTAATTTTAGTGTACACAAATACAACTTCATATCCAATATTCAGGTCAAATATAAAAGATTGTGTAAATAGGTACCATATATGTCAAGCCGTAATAGTGCACACATCTGTAAAATGGCGATAAATCTTTGCTACCCATAATTGTACATAGACGACACTTTAAAAGTCTTTAGAGGTAACCATGAATAATGGCCCTAGAACTATTGCTCTTACTCTGGCGTGTGTGGTAACACTAATGTCTTTGGCGCAATCTTGTTTTTGCAATTGAGTGCACCCTATGTGTGCCTGAACATGGGGCAGGGAACTTTTACAAGTTTTGTTGTTTTTTTTTACATTTTATTTTGTATTTACTTCTCTTTTGGGTCACAGGAGTACATTTACAAATGCACTTCTGGGTCCCAAACTCAGCATATAGCAGGCTACTATTTGCTGACAGAGCAGAGACGGCTGCAGCCAGGAAGCATACTACCTATCCACCCGCCAGTCTGATTGACAGCTGGCTCTGCCTCTCTAGAGCCAGAAGCAGCTGTGCCCGCCCCCTCCCCTGTCTGTCCCTCCAATGAGCGCTGGAGGAACCAAGGGGGGAGGGGGAATCTATGCAGGGAGAGGTGACAGTCACTTCTCTCTGCAGGGAGACGACCGTGAGCTGAGTGATAAGAGGTTTGTGATCGCTCAGTTCTTGACCTATGGAGCCGACATGTGACAG